>NC_081557.1:193602086-193632784 GCF_022355385.1 Mustela nigripes
TATTAATTGTACAATTTTAATATTGTTGTGTCCTAGAGAATAGGGATACACAGGAGAAGGAGAGAGTCTAGGAATGGCAGGTTGGTGGAACAGTCAGAATCTGTACAACGTCAATTAAGTTTGCTGTCTTAAATGGGCACAGTTCATGGTGCCTCTCCCAAAACTACAATGGTATCATCAAAGATCACTAATCAAAGATCACCATAACAAATATAATAATAACAAAAAAGTTTGAAATAAGACTATGAGGATAACCAAATGTGACCCAGAGAAATGAAGTGAACACATGCTATTGGAAGAACTATACCAATAGTCTTGTTCAACAGAGGGTTGCTACAAATCCTCAATGTGTAAAAAATGCAATGCCTACAAAGTGTAATAAAGCAAAACCATCAAACAGGTTATGCTTATATATAATTTTCACAAAATTCCCTCTACAGAGTTTTTCAAGTGACAATTTCCATAATGCTTATCAATTATTATGAACTTAATTCCAAAATATGATAGGATAAAAAAGGAAGAAAAATTATAGGCAAATATCTCTTACAAATATGAATATAAAAATAGGCAAATCTCTCATAAATATGAATTAAAAATAAAATATTAGAAATCAATTGATCAGTGTATATTAAAATTAATGAATCATAACCAAGAATAGGTATCCTCAGTGATGTAAGATTTTCAAACAGAATGTGATTTAGAAAATTCTTGTGTCCTGGAAGCTCTCAGTTCTGCTGGAGGTTCTGTTGAATGCTCAGGAAGTGGATGTCAGGAAGAGAAAAAGCTGATGCTGTTCCCAGTCCCAGGGCACAGGCATCAGCATTGCAAGCTTGAGACAGGACTAGGACTTGTAGCTAACAACTCAAAGTCCATTTCCACAATTTACAAGTGATGAGAACATAGCTTTGGTCACATTTCTGTTAGGCCTGTCCCCTTGTTGGGCTTCCTTTCCATAACTAATCACCAAGTTTCCAGTCCTGTAACAGATCCAAACCTTTGAAATCTTATTTTTCTTCTACTCATTGATCTTAAATTATTACTGGGGAAAGCTACCCTTTCCTCATTTTATTCTCCTCAACATGTCTTCCTTTCTTCTGCCTCTTCATCAATCCCAACATTGTGGTTTTTACTTCCCATTCTCCTTAATGCCTCAAAACTTAAATCATTAGCCATGACAAATTTATTTGGAACTTTCCTAAAAAGCAAGAACTTTAATTTCTTTTTTTTTAAAGAACTTTAATTTTAACTTAAAAACCTTCATGGGAGATGAAGAATGAAAAAATTATTAAAATGCCATTCTTTTAATATTAAAAACCATGAAAAGGTGAGTTTCCATATTAAAAGACTAAACCTTTTATCATGCCATGTAAACACAGTTTCAAGCACATTAATTTCTTAAAAAACAAACAGTCTGAAACAACTTATTGCCATTTGAATAAAGAATCTTTTCTCTGCAACATCAGTCACATTATGTTTTATAAAATGTAAAGTTCTAATCTGTTAGTACCCAGTAAACATTTTATGGTGACAACTTATTTCCAGACAAATGAGGACACGGCCCAAAAACTAGCTTTTTTTTTTTCTTTTTCTTAGACAATTGTATAGAAACTACAAACACACTGGAAGTAAAACAATTTCCACAAGAGAATAGAGAAGTTTTTGTTCTCAACTGTCATAGAAAACCAAAGACCAAGTGTTTATTTGATTTACCACTTAGAATATTTAATTAAACCCAAAGTTTGTCTATAAAGCCTATGCTGTCTGATTAAGGAATTGTAAAAGTTTGGGTATATTTCTCTGCAAATCAATCAGTCTAATATACCACAAATAAAATAAACTATTAAACCCTTATGATCCTCTTAATAGATGCAGAAAAAGCACTAATAAAATACTGCATCCTTTCTTGGTAAAAACCCTCCACAGTGTAGGGATAGAGGGAACATATCTCAACATCAGAAAGGTCATATTCATATACAGTTAATATCATTCTCAACAGGGAAAAACTGAGAGTTTTCTCCCTCAGTCAGGAACTTGAGAGAGATGTCCACTCTCACTTCTGTTGTTCAACATAGTAATAGAAGTCCTTGCCTTAGCAATCAGACAACAAAAAGAAACAGGAGGCATCCAGTGCTCAACGGAAGAAGTCAAGCTTTCACTATTTGCAGATGACATGATACTCTATGTAGGAAACCTGAAAGACTCCACCAACAAATTGCTAGAACCCATATAAAAATTCAGCAAAGTCACAGGATATAAAGTCAATGTACAGAAATCTGGTCCATTTCTATACCCCAGCAATGAGGTAGCAGAAAGAGAAATGAAGGAATCAATCCCATTTACACTTGCACCAAAATCCATAATATACCTAGGAATAAACCTAACCAAAGAGATAAAAGATCGGTACTCTGAAAAGTATAGAATACTCATTAAAGAAATTGAAGAATATACAAAGAAATGGAAAAACACTCCATGCTCACGCATTATAAGAACAAATATTATTAAAATGTCTATTCTACTCAAAGCAATCTACACATTTAATGCAATCCCTATAAAAATACCAACAACATTTTTCACAGAGCTAGAACAAACAATCCTAAAATTTGTAGAGAACAATGAATGACCCAGAGTAGCCACAAAGATCTTCAAAAAGAAAGGAGAAGCTGAAGGCATCACAATTTCAGACTTCAAGCTATATTACAAAGCCATAATCATCAAGACAGGATGGTACTGGCACAAAAACAGATACATAGTCAATGGCACAGAATAGAAATCTCAGAAATGGACCCTCAACTCTATGCTCAACTAATCTTTCACAGAGTAAGAAAGAATATCCAGTGAGAAATAGACAGTCTCTTCAACAAATGGTATTGAGAAAACTGAATAGTGACATGCAGGAAACTGAAACTGGGCCACTTTATTACAATATAAAAATTAAATTCAAAATGGATGAAAGACCTAAATGTGAGACAGGAAACTCTCAAAATCCTAGAGAGGAACACAGGCAGTAATCTCTTTGACCTCAGCCACAGCAACTTCCTACTAGAGAGGTCTCCAAAGGCAAGGGGAACAAAAGCAAAAATGAACTATTGAGACTTCATCCACATAAAAAGTTTCTGCATGGTGAAGGAAACAATCAACAAAACTAAAAGGCAGCCCACAAAATGGAAGAAAATATTGCCAAGGTATCTATCTGACAAAAGATATCTATCTGACTAAAATCTAAAAAAACTTATCAAACCCAACACCCAAAAAAACAAATAATCCAGTTAATAAATGGTCAGAAGACATGAACAGACATTTTCCAAAGAAGACATCTAGATGGCCAACAAACACATGAAGAGATGCTCAGCATCACCCATCATCAAAACCACAAGGAGATGCAGGTCACACTTGTCAAAAATGGCTAAAATTTATAACACAGGAAACAAGAGATGTTGGTGAGGATGCAGAGAAAGGGGAAACCTCTTACACTGTTGGTAGGAATGCAAACTGATGCAGCCACTCTGGAAACAGTAAGAAGGTTCCTCAAAAAGTTAAAAATAGAATACCCTAAGACCCAGCAAATACACTACTAAGTATTTACCCAAAGGATACAAAAACACAGATTCTGGGCGCCTGGGTGGCTCAGTGGGTTAAAGCCTCTGCCTTCCGCTCAGGTCATGATCCCAGGGTCCTGGGATCAAGCCCCACATTGGGCTCTCTGCTCAGCAGGGAGCCTGCTTCCCTTCCTCTCTCTGCCTGCCTGTGATCTGTCTGTCAAATAAATAAATAAAATCTTAAAAAAAAAAAAAGAAATACAGATTCTAAGGAGTATATTACCCCAATATTTATAGGAACATTATCAACAATAGTCAAAGTATAGAAAGAGCCCACGTGTCCATATATATATATATCTTCTATATAGGAATGTTACTCAGCCATCAAAGAGAATGAAATCTTTCCATTTGCAACCATGTTAATGGAACTAGGATGTATTATGATTCAGTAAAGTGTGGAATTTAAGAAACAAAACAGATGAACATGGGGGAAGGGCAGGAAAAATAAAATAAGCTAGGAACAGAGAGATAGGCAAAGCATAAAAAACTCAACTATAGAGAACAAACTGAGGGTTGCTGGAAGGGCCGGAGGTGGGGTAGGAGTTAAATAGGTGTTGGGCATTAAGGAGTTCACTTGTTGTGATGAGCACTGGGTGTTATATGCAATTGGTGAATCACTAAATTCTACTCCTGAAACTAGTAACACACTATATGTTAACTAACTTGCAATTATTTTTTTTTTAAGATTTTATTTATTTATTTATTTGACACAGAAAGAGAGAGAACACAAGCAAGGAGAATGGCAGGCAGGGGAGAAACAGGTTACCTGCTAAGCAGAGAGCTCCACATGGGGCTTGATCCTAGAACCCTGAGATCATGACGGGAGCAGAAGGCAGAAGCTCAGCTGACTGAGTCACGCAGGTGCCCCCAACTAACTTGAATTTAAATGAAAACTCAAAGAAAAATAAATAAATAAAAAGAGTAAACCCTTGACGGGGAAGAAATGAGCACATCTAACTTCCTTTTTCTATTTTCCATTTCCCCATTGTGTTATTATACTCTGATAGATTATTTTGGATTATTACTGTTAAATCTATATTCTGCATTTTTATATACACTGGTAAATTGTCTTTGATAGTTTCAATAAATATAACATTGACAATATAAAATAATTAGGGATATTTCATGCTATAATTTGAATTATTCCATTAGTACAGTACTATAAAATATGAAAATGATGTATTTCTAATATATGCAAATCAAGTATTTGGACTGCCTAATATTTAATTTCCTCAATTCCAAATAACTTACTTATTAAGATCTAGATGTTAACTTTCTGAATATATAAATACAACTTATTAAAGCAAAAACCTTGTTTTCTAGACAGTGTGTATTGAGTCTTTACAGAATTACTCTTCTCTTATTTTGTCTATATATACAACAATATGTCCTTTATTAAAATAACTAGCCCATATAGTTCTTTATATACAACTATGGGATTTGTGGTCAGTCATAACTTACATGACTAAATATATAGTGTTTAGATAATAGAAATTGCATTTTTCAAGTACAGTCCCATTTTTAGAGGAATATGCATATGTATGTATGTTTGCATATTGCTTGGATGAACTCCTTTATCTTGGGAAAAAATTATAATGTATGCAGTGATGTTTTATACATGATTTCTAAGGAATAAGATAATAGCTTTTAAAATTTCCTGAATCTTTCTCATAAGCATAACACTTAATAAATAATTTAAAGCACCTTTTAGAAAATACTTATATAACCATTTGTTTTAAAGTATATATATTTGCTGGTATTTTGATTTTTATATATTAAAAATAATCTCTCCCAATAACAGAGTTATATCATTATCATTTTAATCATATTAAGTGAAAATATTTATTTAAATTTGTGTTAAAAATATGAGAAATAAAATGTTTTTGAAGGGAGAATAGAGCCTATAGAATTGTAAGAAAAGGAGTTAGACAGGTACAGATAAAAAGCAAAACTGCTAAAGGCGCTGAGCTTCAAGTAGACAGAGCAGCGAAATCTTGATGGTGGCTATCCATGAATTTTAAAGGAAGTGAACAAGAAAACCAGTGAACCTTTAACTGACATTTTTTAAAGTTCACTAGACTTGGGAGAGATTCTAGAGGATTTGAAAGCAGCAAACATGACTATGTTATTTCAAAAGGGTCAAGATAGAAGCAAAAAAAAAAACATATATATATATATATATATATGAGAGCAGCTAGTTGAGAAAAGTCTAACTAAAGCTGCATGTGGAGAGAATATAAGAAAAAATATTTTTATTTAAACTAATCAGCACACATACACTCATTGGGTAATGTACTTAGGTAATATAGATATCACACATAAGAAAATACATGTTTAAATCTGAAGTCAGTGTTGATATTGAAATACTTTGAATAGTCACAAGCACAGAGGAAAAGGATAAGTAAAATGTTTGAGTATTTGAAATGTTTTTATGAGGGTAAAGAAAAGGGGGAAAAAAGGAACATGCTTTAAATTTAGAAAACATTGATTTAGTATAGTACTTAATCTATGAATAACTAAGTTACAAAGTTCAAAAACTCACTCAAATGGATTAAAATAAAGGAGGATGTCTATGAACGCATGGGAGGATCCCATGAGACCTAATTTTAGAAACATTTTCACACAGCCATGTGAAATGACTGTCTGGGTCTATTTTCTTTATTAAATCAACTTCTTTATTAAATTTTCCCTCTTCCTGCCCTTCCTTCTGTCAGCTCTTGGTCTTTAAGGTTTTTAGTTTGATTCTTTTATAGAGGAAAGTGGGTTTAGTTATCAATAGTGGCATTCTGACCCTGACTTATCGTGAACATCTCTTAAATGCAATGGTTGTCGCTATCTAAATACATGTTTGTCAATAAATTTTTAGAGAGAATCAGTTGGCTTAGGTTGGGTAAAGTGTCCATTCCTCAGTGAGTAAGCTGTGCTCAAAAAACTCCAGGTCACCTGGCCTACTGGCACCACACCTAAATCAGAGGTTACTGAGATAACTTCCAGTGAAAGAGTGGCATAGGTAGTTTCAGTTTTCTGGGTCATCAATTTAGAAGACCTTGTTCAAAGATTTTGGAGATGTTGTTCAACACAATATGGTGATTATAAGGATGTGAGTCCTATGTATTGTGTTAGAGAGCAAGAGTATATTTATGTACTATACTATATGTAATGAAATAATTGTTGCAATTATTACTGGTTCTTATCTTGGTTTTCATATTTATCCAATAAGGAAGGAATAGCCACTGACAATCTAGAGAAAGGTGATGATTAACAATGAGATTTGTATTTTAGATGTATTTCTGTATTATTAATATTAATACCTTCCTAAAATTAACACAGTAGAAGAGGAAAATAGCATAGTTATAAGCTTTTTCATACTCTTTTTTTTTAAAGATTTTATTCATTTATTTGAGAGAAAGAGAGCACAAGCAGGGAGAGCAGAGAAAGGAGAGGGGAAGCAGGCTCCCCACTGAGCAGGGAGCCTGATGAGGGGCACTTTTCCATATTCTAGTTGCAATATTACTGAGGCCTTAAGTAAGAAATGGATAGCTGAGCTGGCAAGGAGGCATTGGGCATAAAGGAGATGTAGGCTTTATGGAATTAATGGGACCCAGCAAGTAATTAGATGTAGAAAGAGAGGAACAGGATTGTATTTGTATTTCTGACATGGGTGACTTTGGGATGATGAAATTGCAAACCACCACCATCATGAACACTAAAGAAGTGGAACGTTCAATGTGTGATCAGCTGTGGGGGGAGGTTGGGGAATGGCATTCATCAGAGTTTTTTTCAAACAATTGAAATTATTGGAATATTATTGAGTAGGTAACAAAATCAATGAGGTCTACAGAAGTAGGCTCGGAAAACTGGCAGAAGTCTTGAATGTCAGACTGAGAGTTCCTACAGCTCTGTGCCATTCAGGGGGCCTCTTGACACCATCACAGCCTCCTGCACCATTAATAATCTTCATTTTTGACCTGAATTTCCCTGTTATTCCCTCTGGATCCAAGTCTCAGGGGAGAGACAACTAACCAGCAAACACCTACATCCCCTGTTTTAATTTACTAGCCAAAAAGAAGAGGTTTTTGTTTTCCTTCCTAGACAACGAGTCCTGCCCAACCATCCAGGAAAACAAGTAGGATATTCTACTTAAATAAAAAATGCTTTCAGATGTCAGCCAGATAAAGATAAAATAACAAATATCCTTGATGGAGAGTCAGGTGGTGAGAAACCTCTGTGGAAGATTCCACCTACATAGCTGTCTATGTGATTCTGGAACCTCAAATAGAGATTTGGGGTTTGTTTTTTATTTTTGTTTTTTCAACATATGGTTAATTGTTAAAACTGTAGCAATAGATCTTTCAGGAAGTTAATCTGCATTAGGAAGAGGAAGGATTGCAGAATATTAAGGATCAGTGATATTTAAACATAAGAAGAGATGTGGTAGCCCATAAAGCAGAATGTGACTAGTCAACAAAGCAGGAAAAGAACTTGGAATGAACAGCACTCGCAAAATTTTAAAAGAAATGAGTTTGATTAGCCAACCATGTTGAAAGCTACTGCAGTAGAGTAACACATCAACTAGCCACCAGAACTAATATTAAGAGGACCTTGATGACTACTAATCTTATGAAAGCTCAAAATAGGAGACAGTAATTACTAGATTGAAAGACTAGCAGAAAATGGTGAATCAAAGGCAGTCAAGATGGAAAACATGTTTCCATTTTTAAAAAATTATTATTGTTAGAAAAAAAGAGAGAAGAGTAGATATGTTTTGTGGCATTCTTAATCCTTTGAATGTTTATTAGATTTTATTTATTATACTGAAGTGCTGGTAGTAAAGAGCTTGCAGGTCCAGGGGTTGAAGTTGTGAATGAGAGGAAATTTTGGAAGAACTTAAGAACTAACACTTTATAACAAAAGATTGTAATTGGTGAAATCATTTTTTTCTCTTTTGGTTTCTCTCCTCAACTTGAAATACTTATAAAAACACACACAAGGAAGGAGAGAAGGAGGAGGAGGAAAGGAAAAAAAGGTAGGAAAGGTACAATATGATGAAGATGCAAAAAACATAAGAAAAAAGAAAATTAAAAAAATAACTCTGCAGAGAAGCACAGACAGAAGGCATAGGCATTCTGCACAGCTATCCACTTTTTTTTTTTTTTCTGAAAAAGACAAGTACTCTTTTTTAATACGGCTAAATATTTCGTAATAATGCCTTTAGATAAGGAATCCACTGATGTCTTCTCAGGCAGAAATTTCTATATAAAGCATAGGTAATTAGGGCCTCAGGTTATGTATGAGCATCTAATGGCCCAATTAGTCCTTCAGGGAAGCTAGGTTTATTGTTCCATTGTTTCCTCTGCAGTGTTTCCAATTTTAATGTAGTCTCCCTATTTAGAAAACTTGCTTTGTACTTTGATTCCACTTGCAAATTAAGAAACTTTTGGCTCTGATTTGATATATATTAGCCCAATGTTTCAGTTTTCTGGGTTGTCAATTTAGAAGACGTTGTTCAAAGATTTTGGAGATTTTGTTCAACATGATATGGTGATTATTAGGATGTAAGTTCGATATATTTTGTTAGAGAGCAAGAGTATGTCTATGTAATATATATATATGTATATATGTATATATATTTTTCATATATATAATTTATATATTTTTAAAAAGTATTTCTCTGCCTCTCTTTTTTTCTTCTCTCTCCACATACACTCAAACAAGGTCAGTATAGTTGATCTCTGACAAAGACCCGCTCTTTAAACTTTAGTCAGATTCTTCTGAACCCTGTTCTCAGCTAAGCCCTTCCTTGCCAGACCACACAGAAATGGCACAGTCTAGTTTTAATAAGAATTCTGCTGTCAGCTTAGAGCATATCTCCCCCCCCCCTTAATATCCGGTGACTCTAGATATCCAATCAAATTCTGCATTTTCCTTCATGCACCCTGGTGATGTCTCATCCCCCTGCCTCAACTTCAGCAAGAATTTTGCTTGGTCACTCTAGCAAGAATTCCTTCTGCCTTGGTGTCTCCTCTTAGCAATTTTGCATTCATCAAGTCCCCAACCCTGTTCCTTGGCTATAAATTCTCACTTTCCCTTGTCACTTAGAATGGGCCCAGTTCTATAATAAGGTCTCTTCCCCTATCGCAATAGCTCCTGAATAAAATCTGTTTTATATGTCTTTAATTACTGTCAAGCCATAGTTTTCTTTAACACTTCCCTCTGCTCTAACATAGAGTAAAGCTCATTCACATACTAAGTAAATGCCTGTATATGTTTGTTGTTTTACCAATAAAATAATTTAAAAATTTCCAACTTCTACTTAATAATAATTGTATTAGTTATGAAATTTTATTCAGGCATGCTATAAATGTGTTTCCAAAATATATATCCCTTTGGCTGAACTTTTTATTTGCAATGATTCCTTGCCCCTTTAACGGATATTATATGATTGATTTTGACCTTAGATACTCCTAGCTTTGGCAAGATATGAAAATAAAAACATTTTTGCTTATATTTCATAAAAACATAGTCATTTGGGGCCATCCTTTAGTATCAGATTTAAAAGTCTGTTTTATAATATGTGCATTTTGTATTAATAAAGGAGGTACTATATAGTGGTCTTAGAATGCTTATTAAATTGTCATGATAATGACAGGGTGATTATTCTCCTCTCATTCATTTTATGCATTATCATTGTTCTTCTTTACATTCCATAGTTTGAAATGTCCTGCAGTATATTCGTATTTATTTGAACCAAAGTGCAAAAGAATACACGAGTATTTTTACTGTCATGAGTGTTTTCTTACCAAGTGCTATCCAAATATCTAACATGATAACTAAGATCGTACTTGAACTGCAGTGCTTACACTTGTGCTTACATCTTCCCTTTTACAAATAATTTCTTACAAATTAAATAAATTACAATGGATCCATTATTTATCTTGGTAAGTTACTTTATAACAACTATGTTGCCATTTGATGCAAGGAATGCACCTGTTCTTTGAACTATCTTCTATCTTCTATTCCTGATGATTCTTTGCATGTTTCTTGTGGCAGTATATTTCTAGGAGTCAAAGGTGTTCTATTTTATTTCTGTTTAGACCAATATTGCTGCCCTCTTTAAGATTGGGTTCATTTCATTCAAATGACTACTGGAGTTAAAAGGGAATTGTCAATTTAGTAATCTCCTACTCTGCCCACTCCCTGCCAGTTTCCCCCAGGTCAGCCTTTGATTGGATGAGAAATTTATGCATTTTTGCAGAAGTCTAATCAGAATGCATGCAGAAAAACTCCACTGCACAATGCAGATGACTGCAAAAGCCCCAGAGTTTATGTAAATAAGGGGGTGTTCAAGGCAGCCAATCTAGGACTCAAAAAGCTTGATTTGAGTGTGCCCAAGAATAGCTATAGAAAAGCATCCCTAGTTTGCATTTTAGCAGATGAATTCTCCTTGCCGATTTTTGTATCAAAGTTAGTTCAACTCTTTAAAGGAAAACAAAAGAGTTACAGAATGTGCTTTTGGTTTTTTTCAAAGCACAACCAAGGACTGCCAGCTAATTAAATTAATTCACATTTCTTAAAGCCTTATCATTACATACAGAAAATAAGTGTAAGTGTGTTTTTTGTCAAGAGGTAATTCGCCATCGTTAAAGTCACTCAAAACAATCCATCTCTTAGGGGTACGTGGGTGGCTCAGTAGTGGAGCGGCTGCCTCCAGCTCAGGTCATGATCCCAGAGGCCCGGAATGGAGCCCCACATCGAGCCCCACATTGGGCTCCTTGCTCAGTGGGAAGCCTGCTTCTTCCTCTCCCACTCCCACTGCTTGTGTTCCCTCACTGTTCGTTGCGTCTCTCTGCCAAATAAATAAATAAAATCTTTAAAAAAAAGAATCCACCTCTTATCCACTCTTTCCTTTGACATACATTAGTCAGTCAATTGTATTAGATGTTGATATAGACAATCTCACTTCTGTTTATTTTGTAATATTTCTATATAAAATATTAGGTGAAGTAAGAAGAGTGGTTTTCTCATTCTTATTTTGCATTGACCAAAACCAAATTAAAATGCATGTATTTCAAAGGGAATTTTTGAATATTGTCTCAAAACTGCTATATCACCCTAAATTATTTGGTATTTTGGCTGTGCTCAATATTAATTGTATTTTAGCATAAACACATTTGTTTGTCAGCGCTCTCCAAATTTTTTTTCCCCCTCAAGAACTGGTCATATTGGAGGATATATGTGGCATCCTAATTGCAACTGTGTGAAAGGATCATTATGTAGTGGGGGCTTCCTCCTTTTCCTTCCATGCAATAGTGGTAAAGAGCCTGTGATAGGTAGAAAAATGCCACACATACCCCAAAGCCCTAATCCCTGGAATTTGTAAATGTGACTTCATTTGGAAAAAAATATCTTTGCACATATGATTAAATTAAGGATCTTGAGATGAGAAAAACCACTCTAGATTATCAGGGTAGTCTCTGATGGTGATCACAAGTGTCCTTATAAGAGAGAGCCAGAGGGAGATTACACACACACACATAGAGGAGAAGGTGACGTGAACACAAAGGCTGACTGGAGTGATGACTGGAGTGAGGAGGTCACTAGCCGAGGCATGCCAAGTGGACACCGGCAACCATCAGTAGCTAGAAGAGGCAAGGGATGGATTATCTCCCAGAACCTCCAGAGATAACACAACCCTTTGACATCTTGATTTTGGAATCCTGGTCTCTGGCACCATGAAGGAATAAATTCTGTTGTTTTAAGCCACCCAGGATTTGGTCATTTATTACAGCAACACTAGGAAATGCAGTCTCACCCCTGGGTTTTTTTCCCTCTGGCAAAGGCCTGGACATGTCTCTTCTACTCTTACACTTTCTTTTGAGTGTGTTCAGATCTGGTTAAGGTTCAGGTGTGTTGACAAGTTAAATTTCTCCCAATTGTCTCTTTATTTTCCTTACCCTGAAGGAGTCTAAGACTAAAACCTGAGACTTGAGTTTTCCTGAGTAGGAAATAAGGAGCAAAGTATCCAAAAGAAAGTTCTTGATCTGAAGTTATTCAGAGCAATTTTTGGAAAACAGGATTCTATTTATGAGACCATTCAGTTAGCATATTGATCTGAGTTGGAGTTTGGGACCAAAAAAGCATCAACTAATGGTATGTGTATCATGGCATTTACTATTTTTATTCTGTATATATTCCCTATAATATCTAATAAGTTGGGGTGATTAGTCTAATGCAGTGTTTAGACATTGTTGTATCTTCTGGCCAATTATTAAATAATATTGAACCATAAATAAGAAAATTTATTACTATTTCAAAATAAAATTTGGAAATTGGCATTTATAGTAAAGTATTTATTTATAGTAAATTATGATAATTTCTGTAGACTTATTACTCTAGAAAGGTAAAGCAAATTTTTTTCAAAATTCTACTAGTAATCTATCTTGTCAATTTAAGCTAGGAAGAAAAAAAAAACTGACAAAAAGTCCATTTCAAAAGAGACTCTCGGGTATTTGATAAAGAATTATTTTATGTGCCACCAACACTGTGTATTATAAAGGTAAAGTGAACTTTTAAAGAACCGGTACACAGAGCAAAAACAGAAAAGAGAGACAAAAATCTTAGACCTATAGCAAGTCAGTGTATTGCTGTATCTAAGGGCCCTGAAGTAGTTAGTACTTGATTCAAGGCAGATGTGCAGTTTCTCCACTCTTCATCTTCAAGTAAAGACGAATGGGCTTTCATAATGGACCTTGCTCTGACAATGGGAATAAATGACTGTGATATCTGAACACTCTCAAGGAGACCCAGAGATTCAATATGCAAAGTCTTTCATTTTATCATTGAAAGTACAGCCTTGGATTATTACTGACAACCAAGATGCAGTTAAAGTAAAGGTCATGCAGACTATTGACAGTAATAAATTTTAAGATTTGGTATCTTTTTTCTCAGGCCTTCTTCAGGTCATTCATCACAAAATAAATAAATAAATAAATAAATAAATAAGACAAAGAAAAGGAAAAAAATAAGAAATAAGTATTTTGCCCTTGTGCAGTTTAAAATAACAAATACAGTTTTCAGATTACTTATGAGTTCCAAAAAAAAACCTATAGTTTTCAAAATTGTGTTAATAAAACTGTTCTCCAAATTCCCAAGACTATCGAATTCTGTAGGGGCACCTCAGTGGCTCAGTCGGTTAAGCCTCCGACTATTGGTTTCAGCTCAGGTCATGATCTCCTGGGTCTTGAGACCAAGCCACAAGTAGGGCTACATCCTCACACAGAGTCAGTTTGTGATTCTCTCCTCTGACCCTCCTCATGCTCACACACTCTCTCTAAAAAATATATAAGTAAATCTTTAAAAATGAATAGCAAATCCTATGAAGACTAGGAGCATAATGCAACTGAGGTGACTATAGTCCCCTATTTGGTCAATTTTCACAATATATAATAGAAATTTTTTTTACTATATATACCTGAGATTCATAGATTCTCACCTTTTCAAACTAATTGCCCATTTTAATTATTTATTAATAGTTGTTACCTCAGGGGCGCCTGGGTGGCTCAGTTGTTTAAGTGTCTGCCTTTGGCTCAGGTCATGATCTCAGGGTCCTGGGATGGAGTCCGGTGTCTAGCTCCCTGCTTAGCAGGGAGTCTGCTTCTCCCTCTCTGACCTTCCCCCAGCTTGTGGTCTCTCTGTCTCACTCAAATAAATAAATAAAATCTTTAAAAAAAATAGTTGTTACCTCAAAAACAGGACAAAAATAAAAACTTTTAAGCACACTATTAATCTGTGGTTGAGGTATTCATTGTTAAACTGTGTGAAGTCAAAAATGATTAATTTCTTTTCTCTTTTACAAAAATTTGTCCTCTTGTGGTAATATATTTCTATTAACAAATTTATTTATATCTAAAATTACAATTCAAGATACACTTTATTTTAGAACTTATTTTTATGGATATCAGTTTTTTTCTCATTTAGATTTCTCTTTTCATTTTTAATTTACCAGTTCTCTATATTCTCCATTGATAAAATGAATATATTTTCTGATTTGTTGCAATATAAGAAAAGTTCATTTGATTTAAGGTTTACTTATTTATTTGAAAGAAGATCTTGGAGAAGCTAAAACTTTCTGAATATAAAAGCATTAAGTATAACAAATGGTCATATTTTATTAAAACTTACTGAATATACATCCAGAGTATAGCATGTAGTAATAGTTGATTCAAATTATAAAATCCTCACAGACAAAAAATTTGACAACATTTATAACAGTATTAACATAAAGGATGATAGGAAATCATAGACGTCACAAATATTTAAGATAAAGTTTTATTAACAACCACTATATAAAAATATAATTTATAAAATAGAAGCCATCAACTCAGTCCAGGGCCCTTCTGTTGGTACTAATCCTTCCAACACACAATTACTGGCACATACACATGAATGTTGTCAGAACTATTCTCTATCCATAGGCTCTGAATTGTGACCATGAGAACTGCATAATAGGATAAAGAGCTGGAGTGCCTTAGCCATCTCATTATTTACTATTCCATATTTCTTCAACCCAGCCACAACTGAGGAACATAAAGGAAAACTTTCCAAGAAAAGGTTCCCTCTTAGGAGGGACGCAAATTAGCAAGAATGATCTCTGCTCCTAACTCTGGCAGAAGCCTGTAAGAGGAGGAGGAGTGGATCCAAATGCATCTTTACTGTATCAATTACATGTACACAGAACAGCTGGGTAATGCTTTCTGGATGTGTAGCTCTTCAGAAGTCTGGTTATAAGTGTGATATGTCATGTGAACTTGAAATGTACATTTTAACAGTCCGGTGTCATTTAGATTTAGACAGTGACAGAAAACAGTTTAATATCTCACTGTAATTTAACAAACATATATCAGCCATCTACAGGGTGGCTGCACATTGTCATTTACTTGGGTGACATAAAATGTAGAAGGACTAGTCTGCAACATAATAATTGCGAAAAGAAACAGAACTTTTTAGCTTTATGGCACACTTATATTATAAATATATATAAATATTTTATATAATTTATTTATAAAAGTATATTATGGCAATGGAAGTTTGAAAATGTTCTGTGTTAATTATGGCTAATATTAAAAAGCAAAAAGTTACACTGATACAAAATCTTCCTATTACACGGTATATAATAGATCCTGGTCTCTGGTATAGTTCTAAAGTATTGACTGATTGGGTATAATTTAGTGACTCCACAATAAAAAGTCCACAAATATAGAAAAAATAAGTATTATAGGCAAAATAAAAGTATTTTCTTAGTAGTAATAATAATAATAATAAACCTGTATCAAGTGTTTCTCATATACCAGACAGAGTCTCGGCGTCTCAGTTCTTTACATACATGAAATTGTTTAACCACTTCAACATCCCAGGCACTCAGTGATTATTATTTTCACCCTTAAATAAGACAAAAATAGAGGCACACATGTAAGCCTTGCCAAATTTACAGAGATGTAAGGGGCACAGCTAAGATTTATGGCATGACAACTTGAATGCTGGGCTATGCTACTTTGATTTACATGGACATTTGTTGAAATGCCTTTGACTTTAGAAACTTAACTCTTGAGTACGATGTTGGTTCATCAATTAAGGCATGGTATTTTAGTTGAAAAATTGACATTTCAAAATGACTGATGAGAACGTTGATAATGCTGTTGAATGCATGCAGAATCCAAACTGAAACAATGTTTGGAGCCAAATTTTTAAAGTGTCTTTTGCCTTTCAATTTACTCTGTAATTTTGATGCAGTCAGCCCCTGTGAGCATCTGTTTCCTCATTTTTGCAATGAGGAGGTAAATACATCCTCAAATCCTCATTATGATGATTGAACTAGAGGCAGTTCCTGGTAAACTTTTCCTGGTAAACATGGTAGTTTTTATTAATATTAAAATTTGCAGATTAAAGTTGAAATAATTTCTTATTTATTGCATTCTATGAACATCTTTTCTAAAATACAACTCCTGGGGCTATAAGCCTTGACATTTTAGAATTATAATTCATATTTCCTTTTACTATAAAACTTCCTTATATTGCATACTTTCCACTTAAAGGAACATTGTACTTATTTAAGAGCTGAAGCTATCTTTAGGTTATGTACATCAGTCACATAAGCAAGGATCATACTTTTTTGTTTATCCAACCTAGATGTGTCAAGCTCTAGTGAATCAATTGGATCCTCTCTTTCCTGATGACAATAATACTAGAACAATTAAAAAGGTGGAAGAATGCACAAACACACATACACACACATGCATGCATCTATTTTAGTTTATAATATTCTATCACACCAAAACATTCTACTTCCAGATTTCTAGTTTTTAAAATAAATGTTAATATATTTACTCATTTTACATGCCCGTGTCAAGTGATGAGAAAAATTTTATTTCATTTATTCAATAATCACATATTGAATACTGAGAATATGATAGACTTTCATTCTTCTCCTTAAAGTGTTTTCCCTTTACCATTATTTGAGAGATGAGCGATTTTAACTGCTCCCTTTGCACTGAGCCCATGAGGGAATAACTGTGGGGAGTATCTGCATGCCCAGTAAGAATGTTTCTTTCTTTGTTATGGTCTGTGGGTCTCCTGGACACAAGCCCCACCAGCTTCCAAAGGTAGGGGTTTCAGAAACTACTCCCTCCATTGGGAGTCTTAAAAGTTGGGGTGCTAGATCTGGGGTCCAAACTCTATGGTCCTCCCTCAGTGAGAAGCTCAAAGTTAAAAGTTCCCACTCTCAACTGTATGGCACTGTGTTTGAGGTGGGACTTAGTCTTTTATTAACTATGTTGATGTGGGTATATTGTAATTTGTCTAATGTGTAGGAGTCACTCAACTAGTTTGTGAGTCTCTTGGAGAGGGGATTGGTCCACATATAGCCCTTACATTTGGTACATTTGTGGGAGGAGGGAACTCAGGAGTCTTCTATGGCACCATCTTTATCATCTCCTCCAAGATCATATATTTGTATAATAACTAATAGTGAAATATTCTCTTCCAATCACCAGGTATATTTGGATTTTTATAAATGTGCAGTACACTGAGAATTTGTATATTCAATTTTTTAAACTACTTTACGTTATTTATGGAAAAGTGAAGTTGAGAGTGAAACTTTAGGAACTTCTTCTAATGCTCTTTATTTACAAAATAACTACTACAATAAACATTCTACCTTCAAAGAGGTAGACAAAAAGTGTTATAACAAAACAGTTGGTAGCAGATAATACCTGCCTTTGTACAGCTGTCAATTCACATTTTTTAATCCACTGATTGCATACTTAGAGTTTTAAATTTGAGGAAAGAATTTTCAAGTTCTTTGGAAATGCAGAAGGCAATCATGTTGTTCTATGCTCAGGTACAGTTCTGAAGAGGGAGGAAAAAAGGAAGGAGAAAAAGAGAAAGAGAGGAAAGAAGGAAGGAAAGAGAAAGAGATAGAAAGAAAGAAGAAAGAGAGCAGAAGAAGGGGATGGAAGTAAGGAAGGAAAAAAGGAAGGAAAAAAGAAAAGAAAGAAAAAAGAAAAGAAAAAGAAAGGAAACAAAAGGAAAGGAAACAAAAAGAAAGGAAAGGAAGGAAGCTGAGGAGGAAGGGCAGGAAGGAAGAAGAAAGAGAAAGAAGGAAGGGAGGGAGGAAGGAAGGAAGGAAGGAGAGAGAGAGAGGGAGGAGTGGGAAGCAGGGAGGGAGGAAGAGTCACTTGTTCATTAATTCTCCTAACACCTGAATGTTTACATATTTTGTTCAATAATTCTTCTAGCATTCTCAAAAAATTTAACAGTTTAATCAGTTTTATGAAGTTAGAGAAGATTCATTATTGTTTTCAGGTGTTACTAAACATGGGAATAATTGCATCCTGGATTATAAGTGAAAGATATGATGCAAGGCATACATTTCTAAATTATAAGAAAATTGAACAGAAAAGGAATGGCTCTGGGAACAGGTCTTACATCAGTTTGATGCTACAGGATTCCCAAGTTTATAGTTTAATCAAAAAGGTAGATTTGTATTTTACTATGACTTGCCTGTTCTTGAGATGTTAATGGTTCATGCATCTATCAACAGGAGAAAATCTTGTTTATTGGCTCTCCCTTGTTGGCTGGTAGGTTGATTGGCTTACTGTGTTATTTTGTTACTTGTTTTGTTGTCACAGGTATTTTTATATTTTTAACTGCCTTCAAATTTTTAATTTTCTTTTTATTATTTAGGGACATTCTTATATATTGAATCTTACATGTTCCTTACTCAGAAAGAGCTGAGTACCCATTCTATATAGTGATATCTTGTGTATATGACTTAATTTCCCAATCAGAGGACAGCCCTATAAAAGATTTGAATTCAGAAGTGAACATTGTGATGAAATAGGCTATCTCAGTTGTTAATATTTACTGGTATGGTGAGAAGCAAAATATCAGCCCTCAGTGGTGGCCGACATAGTTGCAGTGACCACAAGTTCTCAGTGCTAGCAAGCCTGATTCCAGTAGAGGGACTTACATCAATGCTAGCAGGACAGCAAGTGTAGTAAAGCATTGATTTCTCTTAACATCTGAGTAGTTCTGAAACCTATGTAATATATTTAATAAACCAATTCACTGCTTAAACTCTCCAGATTCAATTTGTGCATTTTACATTTTTTCTAAGAACTCTGATGATTTTGCTCTATGTATGCTTGCTTTAAAGAATATGAGAAATTGAGTAGAATATTTTCTGAGTTGTATGAATAGGTCTGTCAATATGCCTGACAATTAAATTTCTAAGATATAAAATATAGAGCACATGGTCCTCTACTCTCAAAACTTTACAAAAATATTGATCAACTTGCTTTTAGCCTTTTTATTGTCCCCATTTGACAAAGACAAGAACAAACAAAAATGTAAACAGGAGGTGCTTCCAATCATTTGCACCCTCGTTAATTTTGCTGTTGAATAGAGTATGGTTTTCAACTTAAATACTTATATGTCATTTTCAAATCAGTAAGTTTATACCTATGCTCTGTGTAATAATTTTCCTAAAAATTTTCAGGTTTCTATCAAGAACATTTTTCATTCTTATACTGGATCTTTGTTCTCTATCTTCAGTTATATATTGTCCTTTCCATGATTTTTCACCTCTTTATATCTTTTCTCTTCATTCTAGTAAAGAATCCCAAGTTGGTTATCAGTATCATTGATGTTTTTCCATATCATAACATTATACTGTAACTATATCCAATATGAACATTTTTCTGTTAATCAAAATAGGATATAAAAATTTTAAGTCTTCATATTCCTTTTTTTAAATTTTACTTATTTATTTGAGAAGAGAGAAAGAGTGAAAGCAGCGAGGAAGGACAGGGACAGGCCCAGTCTGTGCTGAATATAGAGCAGACCTGAGGCTCAATCCCAGGATCCTGAGAGCACTACCTGAGCCAAAACCAAGAGTCAGAAGTTCAACCCACTGAGACACCCATGTGCTCCAAGTCTTCATATTTCTTGATATATGTTACTACAGATACACATTCCATTTTCTACTAAAGTCTTTATATTAATTGATATAACATCTCTTAGCTGTAAGCAAACCAAGTTTCATGTAATTATAACATACAAATGCTATAGTATGTCTGGCGCAAAGCAATTATTTATGTCTCATTTAAGACAAACATCCTGAAAATAAAATCATCCAGAATATAAATTTCAGTACCTAGACAGACACAATAAATAATTTTGTTAGAAGTTCTCTAATGATCCTGAGTCTCTGCCTTTTCCATACAAAAAACCCTTCAGGGTCCAGCAAGAGGCCCCTGATCTACATTCATTCTAAGATACATTGGAAGCATCATTATCGCTGTCTCTGCCTCAGAGACACAGGATCAAAAACATACTTTCAGATGTGTGTCTGCCTGAAGTAACTTGCATTAGGATCAAATTTTAAGGGAGGAGAACTCTTTCGTTATTTTTTTCCATATTTTGATAGTCTTTATGAATAGTCTTCTATGCTAAAGCTTGTATGGTATTAGTGCCTGACTAAATCCGTTGAGCACAGCTCAAAAAGATATTAGAAATCCAAGGAAATGCTGCAGCATGTAAGTTTACTTCATAATCTAAGACTGTAAGAGATAATTATATGTATCAATGCATCAGTCTTTCTCTGGATCTTTTCCCCCCAGTCTCATTTTTAACTTGTGCTTTTGGATTTCCACTATTTAATTTAATAAATGTATGTCAAGCACTAATTGGTCTCAGGCACTGCACCAGAACAGTGAATGAAACAGTGAAGAATCCTGTGCTCAGTGAGCTCATAATCTAGTTGGCAAAACCACCACTAGCAGAAAGATAAAGAAGTCATAGTTCAGAGGTAATAGGCACTAAAAAAACAATGACACATGATAATAAGAACTCAAATGACTCAGTGTGTGTGTGTGTGGAGGGTAAGGGCTCCTTACGTTGATATTATTATAAATACCGGTATTCATGTTTACCTGTTGTTGAAAGAAGGTGGATATCCCAATCCATTAACTTTAGTGGATAATTGCATAAACTTACAGATCAAAGTATGCATAATTCTTAACCCAATTTCCAACATTTGTCTGCAATTTATCTACTGAGTGTTTTCATCCATTGACATGGGTCCTCTCCCATCTACCTTAAATATGTAGAACACTCATAACAGATGAAGAATTAAAGAAAAAAAAGCCCTATTAGAGCTTATCTTGTTTCCCCTCCTCAATTAGTGCTCCAGTCATAAAAGTCACAGTCTCAGCTTTCAAGTCATTTCCAGTAATTCTTTTCCTTCCTTTACCCCAATTTTTTACTTGTGTGGTATTTTTTTTTTGAAATTATATATCTTAAGTGAATAAAAAAAAATAAGACACTATTAGGGGTCAGGGTTGAGTGCATGGGAAACTGTAACACTGCCTAAAATTTAGCATGCAGTCAGTAGAAGGATGGCTATTCAGTTTTTTGCTTGGTTGAGATTTTGTTTCTGATCCAGGGATTAGAGAAAGAGGGAAGAAATAAAGGTCCTTCTATCTACTTTCTGGCAGGCAGACACACTAGCAGCATCATACTGATTGTATGTTTAATCCACTCTCCTTGCCCTTGTAGTTAATGGAAATTCCTCTCATATTCTGACAATAAGTTGACAGTGAGTCCCAGTTCACAGTGTTGTGCAATTTCATCTTTTTAAAGTCTCTTCCTAACAACTTTAGAGAGAAGGTGGAGGAGGCTATTTCAAGGACTGCTGGCCAGATGACATTTTCAACTAGAAATGAAAGTATAGGTTTTTGAGGCTCCAATATATCTGTGAATTGTGTATAAGAAATAATTTGTTCAACAACAAAACAGATGTGCTACATACTGACCTAATAGAAAAAGTGGGATAGTTAAAGCTAAGTAACTAAGATACACAGTTTGAAAAATTTCCATTGTGATTTTCATTACTATTTTATTTCTTCGCCGTTTGTTTCATTTACAAACTATTTCTAATGTTCTCTTCAAGTCAATTACCATGTAAAGAACATATTAGAAAAATCAAATAAAAGAGGAGTTACTAGGGCCCCTGAGTGGCTCAGTAGTTAAGCATCTACCTTCAGCTCAGGTCATGATCCCAAGGTCCTGGGATCCAGCCCCACATCAGGCTCCCCGCTCAGTGAGAAGCCTGCTTCTCCCTCTCACATTCCCTCTGCTTGTGTTCCCACTCTTGCTGTGTTTCTCTTTGTCAAATGAATAAAATCTTTAAAAAAAAAAAAAAGAGGAATTACTTGACATCTTCAGTACAATTATATTTTTCCAAATAATTATAGGCTGGAAGAATTGGATTCTTTTTTTAATATTAAAATGTGTACACCCATTATATGTTAATTTAAAAAAAAGTGGAAACCATATACAAGCAATTTATGTTGTTTCCTATGCTCACAAAGACCTTTGCTTGAGATGTCTTTATTCCCATTATGGATATTAATGGATATTAGTTGGACACCAACTGCTTTTCTACACTGTTCCAGGCACCATACACAGGGATAAATAGATGGATAAATACTACCTACATGGAGCTTACTTTATTCTTTTTTATAAGACTTTGCTAATTTTCATGCATCCTTCAAGTTTTGTGCCCAAAGCTACTTTTCCTGAACTGTCTACAAATTCTTAATTATAAGCTCTTTGAAGATGGAAACCATATTGGTATTCCCTAAAAGCTCCCAATCTAGGTTTTAAATATGTGCTTATTAAATAAAAACATGTTTAACTACATAGATATACCTTTCACAGAAAATGGCATTCTTGAGTGTCCTTGTAGTTACCCCTCAGGAAAAGTTCTTCTTTCTATAATGTTTGCTTAAAACAATAATTGTAATTATTAGATAAGAAATATCTGTATCTCAAGTTATTTATTATTACTAGATATTAGATTTTCATAGATGTCATTAAAGCATTGCAAAACTTTGTCAAGTGATATTAAGTATAAGTTCATGAATTCTAATGAATCTGAGAACTATTTAAAATTCATGAGTACATTCAATATACACACACCCCTCACACACTCAAACACATGCTCCTCATCTCCAGATAAGCTGATGATAATAACTGTGTGCAAAACAATGGTTAGGTTTGTAGAACTTATGAATTTATGGAACTCAATACCATAGTAATATAAAAAGTGAGAAATAACCTATTAGGAAAAATCAACAACATTATCTGAGTCCTGTAACTTTATTTCACATTTCCTAAATTAAATTACAGAAGAAGCCATTATTTATAATTGGGTATATATTTCCATAATGCTCCAATTTCAATGTGTGAGAATTGAGCCTTTTCTTTTTAGCAACTGGAATTTTTTCTTGTAAAATGAAGAAGTTTGTTTTTATTTTTGCTCTGAGACACAGATGTATGGTCAAACCCTAGAATGGAACTTGGACTTAATTATTAAATGCAGATTTGCTTCATTTTATTTTATCATTTCTTTTCCTTTAATCTTGGCTAGCAGTTTTCACTATTGTGTATTTTAAGCTGTCTTCTATCTATTTTGGTAGAAGGCAAGGTGTCAGCCATTAAATAAATAGGTAAAAATATAAAATATGAAATTCAGAAAATCATTTTTAAATGAACTGACATTTTACAAAGTGATAAGAATAAAATGAATAAACACAATAATTACACATTCCAAAAAAATATTCAGATTAAATATGAAAATGTTTATAGCACTAACTCATACCTGCCTGTATAACCAAAAAGATCAAAATAACTAATTACATTTAGGCCTTTATTAAAGAGAAACTTTGAAGTAATACTCTTAAATGTAAATCTCTAACTTAATGGATTTCCCAAGGAAAAATAATTAACTATCCTTATGTAAATTTTACTGAATTTGCTAGAGTAGTATCTGATATAATGTCAGTAATATCATACTGAATAAAAGTTTCTTCTGGTAGCAGACCTTGCTTGACTATAAATCCTATAATTTAAGGATTATATTATTATAATTAAATTGGAAAAGAAAAGAATAAAATATTGTTCCAAGAGTAGTCCTGAAAACTGAGAATTATTACTTTTTGTTAAGTGGTGCATAGTCTTTTTTTTTTTTTTTAAAGATTTTTTATTTATTTACTTGACAGACCGAGATCACAATAAAGATTTTTTATTTATTTACTTGACAGACCGAGATCACAAGTAGGCAGAGAGGCAGGCAGAGATAGAGGAGGAAGCAGGCTTCCCGCAGAGCAGAGAGCCCGATGTGGGGCTCGATCCCAGGACCCTGGGATCATGACCTGAGCTGAAGGCAGAGGCTTTAACCCACTGAGCCACCCAGGCACCCCAAGTGGAGTATAGTCTTAAGGAATGACCCCAGTGTGATACTATATTGACAGTGTAAATGAAAGTACTTACATAATATATCTATACATGAGAAGACTTCAGGAAGAGTCATGTAGCAGAGTTTGGCAGCTGAGGGCCTCTCTGTACTATATTTGGGGTAAGTAAGGCATTGTTGATCTTCTAAGGAGTAAATTAAAATTATTAAGAAGCAAAAAAAATAAAAACCCAAGAAAATTATTCTATTACACTATCTCACTTCTTACAGGAGAGCAGTGCAGGGGAGTTTAATACCAGAACATACAGTATTATTTCCTGTAGCCCCAGTGAAAGACTCAATAAGCAGAGACAGAAACAGTCAGTCTTCCTTCTTCTCAGGACCAATAGAATGGAGAGAGAGAGAGATTTCAAGGAATTGGATCATATGATTATGGAGACTGGTAAGTTGAAATCCTATAGTGTGAACTGGCCAGACACTAGAAGAGTCAACATTGCAGCTCTATTCTGAAACCTGACTGCTGGCAGAACTCTTTCTTGCTCTGGAAACACCAATCTTTTGTTCCATTCAGGCCTTCAGTTGATTGAATGAGGCCCATCCATATTATGGAAGGCAATCTGCTTTGCTCAAAGTCTACTGATTTAAATGTCAGTCTCATTCAAAAATATTCTCATAGAAACATCCAAAACATCCAAAACTGTGGCCCAGTCAAGTTTATATGTAAAATTAACTATTACACTGGGCCAGTCCTAGACAAAAATGTGCCATTTCCCTCAGGAAATTTTAGCCTACTTCTTTTACTTTTCAGGACAACAAGAAATAGTTTGAAATGAGGAATAAAAGGGGGACTGGAGTTTTCAAATCCCACTGACCCAACTGATGGCAGCAAAATCCAAATCTGACAGCTATGACTGTGAGTAGATATATTTGTTGTTGTTACAATAACATGTCTAAGCTGATGCTATTCATCTATCAAATAAGAGCATTATTATATCAGCAAAAATATATTGTGAATAAAATCATTTAAATTGTTTCTTTGAATTTGTGTCATGGCTTTCCTTTGAACTTCAGCTATAATTAAAACTCAAAACATGGCCTAAAACCCTTTTGGGATCAGGGTCCTGTTCACTTCTAAAATTCATATCTTGTCACTTTCCCCATTGTTCTCTATGTTTCAGCTAATTTCAAGAAGATAACAATTATCTTCTAACTCACGACTTTTGAACCAATGGTTTCTTTGGCCTAGAACACACACCAGCCTTCATTATTAGCAAGCATACCCTCTTTCGTTCATTCCATATTCAAGTGAAATTTGTCTTGAAAGGACCATCCCAATTGCAAGCCTCTTTTAGTTCCTCCTCCCTCTATATAACCTTTTGAATCCATAGCTTTTATCATAATTTTCTATATATATTTATCTGTTAATTTGTGCAGTAATTTTTTTGCCTGGATGTTTTATTCACTGCTATATTGTCAGAGCCTGGCACAATTTCTGGTAAATTATAGGAACTCAGCCATTACATTTAACTAATGTATATTGCATTTTTAAGCAACTAGATACCAAGATTTTTAATATATCAACTACTGAATAGGTTTCCCTGTTTTTAGCTATATTAATAATATCAAATACTACAGCTATTCCTGCTAAACAATTTTTAGTACAATGATCAGACATGTGAATAATTTTTAAATTTGAATTCTATCATCTGTGTATCTAATATTTGTTATAAATGTATTCTAATTTCAAACTTAATTCACATGTCCCTTATGCAATTTCCCTACTCCACTTAAATATGCAAACTAGGGGACTTCAATTAAAACAATTTGGCAAATTTATTCATTGAGCTCCTTGTCTGAAATAAATAGCAATAAAAAATAAAAGATAAAAAGACAACAAATTAGGAAAACATTGATAATCTAAAAAGTATGAAACAGGGTGCCTGGGTGGCTCAGTGGGTTAAGCCATTGCCTTCGGCTCAGGTCATGATCTCAGGGTCCTGGGATTGAGTCCCACGTCGGGCTCTCTGCTCAGCAGGGAGCCTGCTTCCCTCTCTCTCTCTGCCTGCCTCTCTGTCTACTTGTGATTTCTCTCTGTCAAATAAATAAATAAAATATTTAAAAAAAAATAAAAAGTATGAAACAAATGACTTTTGAAATAAAGTTATTAATATTGTAAGTGGACCAGAAAGTCCAACCTCATGGGCTTAGACCCTGATTCAGAATAGGCAAAGGAAGAGAAAGAGAATAAATATATGTTATGTAGAACAAGAGACTAATACCAGCTCAGTGATGAAACTAGACTTGCAATATATAAAGGCATAATGGCTAAAACTTTTCAGAATTAATAAATAAACAAATCCTCAAGATGAAAGTTTGATTTCTGAAGAAGATTTTTAAAATCCAGAAGTAGGTGACTGATAATAAAATTATAAAATACCCAAAATAAAAAGAAGATTCTTAAAAGGTACCAGAGGAGAAAGATTTTCTAGACTCATGATGATTAAATGACACCCATTTTTGTTTGTTTGTTTGTTTGTTTGTTTGTTTCTTTATTTCTTCTTTCTTTCTTTCTTTCTTTCTTTTCTTTCCTAATAACAGAAAGGAGAAAGCAGATGGAATATTTCATTTCATACACTTAAGGAATACATGCTATGTTTCAGAATTAAGTTTCACATGAGAGTTTGGAAAGTTTTTATTGCTTGTTTATTTCTATAAAGATATAGAAATCTTTCTTCTCAAAATTCAAATAAGTATTGTCTAAAGGGGTACCTGGGTGATTCAGTCATTTAAGCAACCAACTCTTGTTTTTGGTTTAGGTAAATGATCTCAGGGTTGTTTGATTGAGCCCCATGTTGTGCTCCAAACTGAGCATAGAGTTCACTTGAGATTCTCTCTTCCTCTCCCTCTGCCCCTCCCACAGATCGCTCTCTCAAAATAAAATAAAATAAAAGTATTGTATTAAATTATTATCAAAAAGAAGTTTAAAAAATATGGAACCTCATAAAGTAAAAAATAAAAAGGAAAGCCTCCAAAACAAACAGGAATTTCAAAGGAGAGCATCAAGAGGTAAGGTTGATAGGGGCTATGTGCTTGCCTACCTTGGTTTGAAAGAAGTCTAGTCTTCCAACAGTGAATGTGGATCAGGAATCAAGGAGGCCATGAGGTCTCACAAATTCGGAAGTGGAAGTGAGAGTCACCATATCCAGTATGACTCTTGAAGAGCTACTGAAAAAAAAAAAAGAAAAGAAAAAGAAAAATTTGGCCACTCACAGAAAATGACAAATATTCAAAGAAACCTGTAAAAACAGATGTAAAAATTCTAAGAAATTCATAGCTTATTGGGAAAATTATTGTAGAGTTAAAAGGTTTAGAATAAATAAAGTTGAAAAGATCAAATATCAACTCTTACAAAATGGATATGATGCTATATCTCAAAGTATCCTTTAAGTTATAATGTTTTTTAAATTGATAAGATAATTACATCAGACAAGAAACTAGGATAAAACAAGCATGAAGCAAGTAGAAAAGACAAAATAATTAAAAGGAAAAAATTTACAAAATAAAGATTAATTTATTCAACATAGGTGTCAAAGACAGATAAAAACAGTTGTAAAGAATTTAAAGATCATAAAAGAAAAGCATATGCCAGTAAATTTTGAAACATAGATGTCAATTTCAAATATAATCATGTCAAATTTAGTCAAGAAGTAATGAAAAACTTGTCTAAACAAATCATGAAATTAATAGTAAACAATATCCATCTAAGAATACCAGGTCAAGGTGGTTTAAGACACAACTTTTACCAAAACTTCATGGAACATAAAACTCCTACTTTATTTCTATATTTTAGAAGCCAGGGAAAAAAGAAGTATATATCTAGTTCATTTTGATGAGACATCAAAATTAGTATCAAATTAGTACCAAAATTATGTTCTTTATAGAGCTTAAGCACACACATAACAGCCTTATTTGCAAATGTATACATAAATGTCTACTAAGCAGACTATACATCATCAAATGTAGAATTTTTCTAATAAATATATCAATATAATGTAATTTATCAGATTATTTTTAAAATTTATATAATCAGGTATATGGATTTTGAAAAATAATCCACATAGATTAACACTCATTCGTAATACAAAGTGTTCATAAACTAGGAAGAAAAACTTAGTAAACTGGAAGAGACCTGCTTCATCATTATGGAGTGCATTGTATATATCTTTCTTAAAGAAAAATTTTAGAAACACCTTAGATTTAGAAACAAAAAAAGGATACTGAGTATCACTGCTATTATTGAATACATTACTGGCCTTAGATAATATAAGAAAGCAATAAAAGTAAATGAAATATAACAATTGTAATAATAGTCTTTTAAAGATGATATGATTGTGAACATATATAATCTAATGAAATCTAGAAGCAATAAGAATTGATCAGAAATTTTAGCAAGGTTTCAGATATAAGATCAAGATCCAGAAATCAATATCATTTCTATATAACAACAACAGCTAATGTTAAAATATAATAATAAAAAATCCTATTCTGCAATAACAGTAAAAATTTTAAGTTATCTAGTAATGAATGATATTTAGTAATGAAAATAGATTAGATATGAGTATATATGAAAATAGATATTTAGTAATGAAAAATATTTAAGACATTATAGAGAAAATTATGAAATGCTACTGGAAAATATAAAAGAAGACTTAAACAGAAAATTATCCCTTCACTGAGTGGAAATCCTCTATATTTTATAGTTGCTATCCTCTGATAGTTTAATCTATAAATTCAAAGAAATTTTAATTAAAAACCAATTTTTTAAAGTGGAACTTAACAAGTTGATGTAAGGCTAAAAGGCTTAGGATTGTCAAAAATTATGAGGAAAAATAAAATAGGAAGTGAAAAAAGACATAAAGAATGATCATAAAGTCAATAATTTGGATAGTATGCTACTGGTGCAGTTTTGTAGTTAATATACCAGAAGAATATAAAGAGAACCCAGAACAGAACATGTATATATTGAAATTTAGTGTGTAAGAGGATACATTAACAAGGCAGTATAGAAAATGTGGGCTTTCAAAAATCATTGTAGAGCAATTGATTATCACTGTTGAAAGTGAAATATAATTCTATTCTATCTTAACAACACATATAAATTTAAGTTTCAGACATATTAAAGACTGAACTGAAAATAAATACTTTAAACTTGAATTAAAAATATAGAGAAGACTCGGGGTACCTGGCTGGCTCAGTGGGTTAAGCCTCTGCCTTCAGCTCAAGTCATGATCTCAGGGTCCTGAGATAAAACCCCCCCATAGGGCTCTCTGCTCAGCGGGGAGCCTGCTTCCCCCTTTCTCACTGCTTGCCTCCCTGCCTATTTGAGATCTCTCTTGGTCAAATAAACAAATAAAATCTTTTTTAAAAAATGGAGAGAAGACTCTATAATCTTAACATTGGGAAGGATTCCTTAAGCAAAATACAAAAGTATAAGCCATAAAATGAAAAATTCATGAATTGGACTATCATGCAATGAATATGTCCATCCATCAAAAGATACTCTACACAAAATAAGGAATACAAGCCATGGATTTAGAGATAATCATTGCAAGTCAGTATAGATCCAAGAGTTCTAAGCATATTACAAAAAGAATGATAGAATAATAAAAGAACAAATAACCCCAATTTTTTAAAAAAATGGGAAAAAGACTTAAAAAGAGCAGTCACATAAGTGGAAATAAAATGTGAACAGGTGCTCAACTCAGGACTAATCAGGAAAAAGTAGTTGAAACAGTATTATTCCATTTCATATCCATCAGATTCAAAATTGACATGTGCCACAATTAGGTAGTATAAATATGGGAACTTTCACATACTGCTGGTGAGACTATACATTATTATGTCCAATTTGGAGAGAAACTTAGTACCAACTAGCATCATTAGAGATATTCATACAAAAGTTCACATTTCTATTTATAAGTATCTACCTTTTAGTAAAACTTTTGCTTGCATGCACAAGAAGAGCTACATAGAAATTTTCACTGTATCATTATTTGTAATAAAAAATACATTGATGAAATCCCAATAGTTCATTTTTGCCCTTGCTTCCCTTGCCTTTTGCGTTGTTCCTAGGAAGATGTTGCTGCGGCTGAGGTCGAAGAGGTTGCTGCCTGTGTTCTCCTCAAGGATTTTGATGGATTCCTTTCTCACATTGAGGTCCTTCATCCATTTTGAGTCTATTTTCGTGTGTGGTGTAAGGAAATGGTCCAATTTCATTTTTCTGCATC
>NC_081557.1:193633284-193690271 GCF_022355385.1 Mustela nigripes
CGGGAGGGAGACAAACCATAAGTGACTCTTAATCTCACAAAACAAACTGAGGGTTGCTGGGGGGAGGGGGTTTGGGAGAAGGGGGTAGTATTATGGACATTGGGGAGGGTATGTGCTTTGGTGAGTGCTGTGAAGTGTGTAAACCTTGTGATTCACAGACCTGTACCCCTGGGGATAAAAATATATGTTTATAAAAAATAAAAAATTATATTAAAAAAAAAGAAAAAAAATACATTGATAATAAGTTAGCAAATAAGAGAATGGATAAATATTTGTAGGCATATATATGCATAACACATTTGTATGTGTGTTTGTCTTTCTACTTAGGCACATAAAATCATGCTAATACTATCACTCCATGCTACTATTGGTATTAGGCAGGATAAGATTAATTTTTTTGTTTTATTCTATTGTATGTTATTTTTCCCTTGCTTCTGATCTTCAGTTTTACTATCTGAGATAGCCTCAAAGATGTCCCCTAATGATGCCTACCAACTGTTGTATGGTCTCCTGCCACATCCCCAAGAGTTCTTCTGCGTGACCTGTAGAATATTGCAGAATGTTATGTCACCATCTGACATTGTTATACAAGACCTCACTCTCTTTCCCTCTGAATATGCTTGCACTGGAGACAGCCAGATGCCATGTCTTGAGCACATTCATGCAAACCCAGTGAGGAAGCCAATGTGGCAAGGAACTGAGGGCAACAGCCAACAGTCTTGTATTATCCAAGCAGTTCTTGAAAGTTGGAAAGTTGGTCCTTTAATTCCAAACATTAAACATTTAGATACTTATAGGGCTGTCCCAATTTTGACTGTGGCCTCAAGAGAAACCCTGAATCAGAGCCACCCCACTAAACCATTCTTAGATTCCTGACCCTTAGAAACAGAAGTAAAAATGTTTATTATTTTAAGCTAAGAAGTTTTGGAGTACTTTGGCATGTAGAAATATGTCACTAATTCTTCCCTTTTCAGTTTAGAAACCTATGCTAACATGTTTACTATTGATTCAAGTATACATGCTTGGAAGATACATAAAGCCACTTTTTGTAAATGTATTTTCAATTTACAAAAATGCAATTGTGTTACAGATGCTATTCTGTTTTGTTTTTTCATGTTTTTATACCTACTAATTTTGCTAAATGTGTAACTAGTAACATTTTCCTCTACATGTAGAAGAGCATCCCATAGAACACATCCTTTGTAACTCATCTTCCTGGTGTCCTCTAGGCGACCTGTGGAGAGTTTTCATTAAGGTATTTACCCCAAAACAGATTATTGGGTAATGGAATATACTTTTAATTTTCTTTTTAAAGACTATTTTCATTGCTTTCCATCTCTTCCCTGTCTTTATAAATATTTCATTTAAGGGAGCCTGCATGTCTCAGTTGGTTAAGTGTCTGACTCTTGATTTCAGTTCAGGTCATGAGTTCAGGGTCATGAGAATGAGCACTGTTCTGGCTCCATGCTGGGCCTGGAGACTGCTGGAGATTCTCTCTCCTTCTCCTCCTACCCCTTCCCCCTTCAAATATTTAAAAAATCTGGGGCACCTGTGTGGCTCAGATGATTAAATGTCTGCCTTCAGCTCAGGTCATGATCTTGGGGTCTTGGGATCGAGCCCCATGTGTGTGGTGGGGGTGTCCCCAGCTCAATAGGGAGGCTTCTTCTCCGTCTGCCTCTGCCTCTCCTGCTTGTGCTCTCTCTCTCTCTCTCAAATGAATAAATAAAATATTTTTAATTCAAAAAATAAATAATTAAATAAATAAATGAACAGTTGAAATCTCCAGTGTGCCTATTTCCTTCAGCATTCCATCTCTTCTCCCCAGAAGGAAGACAATTCACTTAGCTCCTTAAGAATCCTATTAAAATTATTTATTGTATATACAAGCAAATTCAGATTCTTTATACTTTTATCCAATAATAGCACATTAAACATATTGCCCTACATTGTACTATTTTGTATTATGTAATTTGCCTTGAGGAAACTTCTACTTTAGAACATAAATGACTTATTTTTTTATATAAATATATAGTATACTATTATTTGATTTTGTCATAATTATTTAATAATGTTTTTTTTAAAGATTTTATTTATTTATTTGACAGACAGAGATCACAAGCAGGCAGAGAGGCAGGCAGAGAGAGAGAGGGAAGCAGGCTCCCTGCTGAGCAGAGAGCCCAATGCGGGACTCGATCCCAGGACCCTGAGATCATGACCTGAGCCAAAGGCAGCGGCTTAACCCACTGAGCCACCCAGGCGCCCCAATAATGTTTTTATAGATAGACAAATTAGATTAATTTCCATATTTTGAACTTTTAACTAATACTGCAAAGAATAATCTTAGATAAAAATCATTTACATGTGTACAGGCTTACCAATAAAATATATGTATAGAAATATATTTCTGAGTCACAGAGTATTTATAATTAAAACAAATATAAATATTTAAATAGATCTCTCCCCATAGAAGATAAGAAGAGATATAAGAGGTTGTATAAATTTACAAATTTGTAACAGAAGATCAGACTTGAGATTGATAATCCCACATTATTTTCCCTTTCTGCTGTGAATCCAAACTTTGTGTGTTTGTTTCCTTTGTGTGTGTGAACATAATACAAATATTGAAATGCATATGTATTATTTAAAGGCTTATATGCACATATAGAAAATTTAGGAGGTTGTAAAGTAGGTTTAGCTCATGTCACTTTACTCAGTCATACAATAATTTTCTCCTGTGGCAGCCTATACTTACAAACTACAACACATGTAAGTTGGGAACATGGATGGATTTCTCTTATTTGGACATATATGTACTCTTCTGCATTGCAAAGAAGAAAAAGAAAGCTCTTGCCAGTACTATTTAAAAAAGAAGCACCGGATTTCTGTGTAGCCACTTATATTAGGGATATATTCCTTTACTATCTCAACATTCACCGTCATTTGTGGATCTTAACAAAGCGATACTTCTATTTATTTTCTACCTATTCAGAAAGACGGGGGATGAGGCTCTACACTATTGCTGGTAATAGTATTTGAACTTGACACAATCCAGGTGGCTTGGGTCCGCTGCACAGCACTCAATCTGGACACTTCCTCTAGGACTTATCATCTCTATGCAGTCAGTGGAAGGGAAGATAAAATGTGCACACAGGTTTCTTAAATGCGTTGTTCCAGAATTTATGAACATAACCTTTGTTTACTTTTTACTGAAGAAAATTGGTTACATGGTGATATCTAATTTCAGTGGTGTCTGGAAATTATAATTTAGTTTTGAACATGTATTTATTTATTATGTGCCTGCATTTGAACCATATTTTTGTCTTTTACTGTTTTATTGTTTTTGAGTTGTTTACTATGAAAAGGGAGAACAGATTGAAGAGCAGACATAGTCATTGTCACGTTTTAGCTTTCACATTTATATATATAATTCACACAGAATGCATATCTTAATATGGTGAGAAGATATTTATCTTTATTTTATTTTTTGTATGATTTTTTTAAAATTATTTCTACTGTTAATGACATAACTATTTCCATATACATGTGGAAACATGTCTTCATATTTCTAATCTGTTCCTTTAGATTTTTCTTAATCACTGGCTAATATTACAGTATGTGCTTTTTTTACATATTTCTTAGGGAAATTTTCTCAGTATGATCCTTCTTTTAATTTTATTTTACTCTTTCATAATAGTTTTAAAATTAGATTTTATGTGTGCGCCACATGGGGCATGGAGTCTGCTTAAGCTTCTCTCCCTCCTTTTCCCTATCCTCTCCCCCCTAAAAAACTATTAAAATAATAATAATAAAATTAATGTACTATTGGTAGTTTACAGAGTTTGTTTAAGTGAACATATATTGAGTGTTTCACAAAGTCGTACCATTCATGATGTCTGGGACTTTAATATTACTTTCTTTCTCAGTGTTGATAAACAATTGTGTGAGCCTGCTAAAATGTGAAAGTTCTTATTAAATTAAGAAAATAGGACTTGGATAACAATATCAAAGATCTTGTTATTTATAAAAGTAGGTGATGGTAGGAAAAATCTAAAATATTTCTCATTTAGTTCATGTCTTGTGTAATTTTTTTTTTCCCTCCTTGGTTGAGTGCTTTCTCCACACAGAATATCTACATAATAGTATTCAACTAGAGAGTTGAATAATAAAGATCTATCTTTACATAGTCTCTAAATTATTTTCATAATAATTATAATCTCCATAAGTTATGGGTCTAGGTTTTTAGTTTTAATTGACAAGATCATTATATATATACATGTGTATGTATATATATGTTATATATATATAATAAAATATATATTATATAATATATATATGAAATTAAAGTTGCTGTATATATATATATAGAAATGTCAATATCACTATGTAATAGCCAAATCTGTTCATCAAATTTTCAAATTTCAGAAATTATTAACTAAAAATCTATTATGATCATATATGTCCCCTTATAATCTCAATATTTATAAGTTTTATGTCTAAACTAATTTTAATTCTTCTTAAAAAATATTTTATGCACAGCAAAGGAAACAGTCAACAAAACAAAGAGGCAACCCATGGAATGGGAGAAGATATTTGCAAATGACAGTACAGACAAAAGGTTGATATCCAGGATCTATAAAGAACTCCTCAAACTCAACACACACAAAACAGATAATCATATTAAAAAATGGGCAGAAGATATGAACAGACACTTCTCCAATGAAGACATGCAAATGGCTATCAGACACATGAAAAAATGCTCATCATCACTAGCCATCAGGGAGATTCAAATTAAAACCACATTAAGATACCACCTTACACCAGTTAGAATGGCCAAAATTAGCAAGACAGGAAACAACATGTGTTGGAGGGGATGTGGAGAAAGGGGAACCCTCTTCCACTGTTGGTGGGAATCCAAGTTGGTGCAGCCACTTTGAAGAACAGTGTGGAGATTCCTCAAGAAATTAAAAATAGAGCTTCCCTATGACCCTACAATTGCACTACTGGGTATTTACCCCAAAGATATAGATGTAGTGACAAGAAGTACCCCAATGTTTATAGCAGCAATGGCCACGGTCACCAAACTGTGGAAAGAACCAAGATGCCCTTCAACAGACGAATGGATAAGAAAGATGTGGTCCATAATACTATGGAGTATTATGCCTCCATTAGAAAGGATTAATTTTTGTAGCAACATGGATGGGACTGGAAGAGATTATGCTGAGTGAAATAAGTCAAGCAGAGAGAGTCAGTTATCATATGGTTTCACTTATTTGTGGAGCATAACAAATAGCATGGAGGACATGGGGAGTTAGAGAGGAGAAGGGAGTTGGGGCAAATTGGAAGGAGAGGTGAACCATGAGAGACTATGGACTCTGAAAAACAATCTGAGGGGTTTGCAGGGGCGGGTGGTGGGAGGTTGGGGAAACCAGGTGGTGGGTATCAGAGAGGGCATGGATTGCATGGAGCACTTGATGTGGTGCAAAAACAATGAATACTGTTACGCTGAAAATAAATTTTTAAAAAATGAAAAAAAAATTATAGTTGGTATTCCTTACCATCACCCTCCAGGCACTCCCTCAGAACCTTGATAGTCCTAAGACTGCCTCTTTTTCCCTTGACTTCAAAATATAATTTGAAATCCCATGGATGCTCCATTCTAAATACCTTCTTCAGGCATTTCTATTTACTTTGTCACTACCACCAATGACCTACTAATCGACCCCACCTAATTTCACTTATAATAATATGGATATCTCTGACATTTTCCAATACCACTTCATTTACTTTTTAGCATTACTATTAAAATGAAAGTTTTCTCTGTACATTTGATTTTGTCTCAACCTGTTTTGATTTTTTAGACATCCCAGGAGCTACAAAAACTTTATGATTGAATCTGCAAATTTCTCCAGAGTCATCTTACTGTCCTTACCTATGCAAACTATATCAGAGCTAGGATAAACTACTTGTCAAAAGCTCACACATATGGCAATCCATATGCTAGGTTTTCTCCCTGGATTGCCCTGGACATTTCTAGTCTAACAAGTTCTAGAAAGCCTTTGCCATTTCTTAAAGCAGATTCTCTTCTTCCCTACCTCAATAATACTTTGCTAAAACCCCAAAAAGAGCATCAGTAGGATTCCAATTGACTCCTCGATGATGAGTCTGTCTGCAAGGACTTGTCTTTTTTCTTTAGTTCCTTGCACAGTGCTGTGAGCATATAGATGTTTGCTAACTGTACACATTAATGAATATGCATTATTTTTATAGTGTGCTATGATTGTTAATCGTATACAAAAAATTACTTCTTTGTTCATAGACGTGGATATGTGTTTACATAAGTAAGAAGTTCATTACGTATAGAAGTAAATAGGATTACTAGAATGTAAATCTCACTTGAGCCCCATTCTTGGATAAACTTTACAAAGCAAGCAAAAGCTATAATACGTACAGACACATGAGTTTCTAAGTTTCTTAAGCTACATTGTTAGCTTTACATAGATTACAGGTAAACGGAGCATTCAGAACATCCAGCCTCCCTCTCATTTCACATACACTTGCTATAATACGTGTAAACAGATGGCAACCTAGAGTATTGTGCACTCATTTTTTGTGCATTCTTTCTGCACAAATGCAAGTCTGGCTCATGTTTATACTTCAGTGATTTTTGAAAGAAGATTAATGACATGAATATTTACAAAAAAAATGTCTATGTGACCAACATTTGTGTGCTCTTGAATATCAGTGTCATGGTGCTTTGCTACGGCTGCCTTTTTTGCCATACAACCTTATTTTATGAAGGTGACAGGCTGTCACATGTAAGGTTTATTTCTATTACTTCTTTTGCTGCTTTAATTCGTGGTCTATTTTCAGTGCCTTTTCCTTTCCTTTTCATATGTTAATTATGAGTTGAGTCAATTAACATTTCTAACAAATCCTAGAAGAATTAATTTTTCAATTCAGATTGAGGCATATATTTCTGCTGAAATACATTAATCTTTACTAAGAGTTCAGTTTCCAATGTTTATCTATGTTTTGGAGCAAGGTTATACCTATAGTTACTTACTTTGTTGCTGGCTCTCTGGCTTCATTCAATGCCTAGTTTTAAGAACTGGGCTTTAATGATGATTTTGCAAAAGAGCTTTGTTAAACTCTATCTCTGAAGGCAATCTCTAATATTTCCTGAATAGTCAGATTGTTGTCAAAATACAACAATGAGACAATGTGAGCTCAAATGAGATAGTCTTCCATTAGGTCATGTGTCTGGGGACAGAGCTGTGAGGAAATGTGGTAAGGATTTGGGGGCAAGAAAATATGGTTACATTTTTTTAAACAATGGTATCTGAGATGTTAGAGCTAGCAAGAATAAATGACTACATTTGTGGTTCACATAATATAAATATCATTTTATAAGATTGTGCTAAACAACAGCACATATGCCAACAATTATTCAGTTTCATAGAAAACACTTTATATCCATTTGGAAATATCAAGAGATTTTATACTTACCTTACATAGATATTTCCTTTTATCAAAATTACAGTATAGCTTAAAGACAAAATAAGTCAAAATCTGCAGGTTAAGAAATGAATTTCCCCTGCAGCAGTTTTTAGACTAGCATTTGTTTACCCATTACTTGTCTACACCATTTTGTTCAGATGTGAATAAAAGAGGACTTTTGTATATTGAAAATTTAATTATATCTCAAATAATTTAAAGATCCACAGATATAAAATATTATGTATATGAAGGCATAACAGACAATGGCCTATTCACTACCTAGGTCTTCAGTTTATCAGGTAAAATGTAATTAATTGCAAATAACAGAAAATCTAACTCATACTGACAAATGACAAAGGAGATTTAGGTTGTTGTCTCATGTTCACATAAAGAATAGGGTCCACAGAGATCTCTTTTCCATCTCACAAATAACTAAAAAGCCCTAATTAACTTTAAGTAACTCTCAATATCACTGAAAAGTTCTCAACTCTACCCTCTTCTAGTTGCCATCTTCATCCACAGGTTGGGATATATTGCAGTAGTAAAATTGATACTGCAACTTAAGATTCCCCTATTTCTTTCCCATACCATCCAGGAAAACTTCATTTCTTTCTTTTTTTTTTTTTTTTTGACCATTATTTAAACTTCCGGTCTTAATTTCTTTTAGAAATATTTAAGTCCAGATTTTGAAACAACAACTTTGCAAAAAAGAAAGTCAATCATGGCCCTTCTTGGAGATGGGAGATGGAAACAAACCCACTCATACTACAAGACAGCAAAATAATGATGTAGAAATGGGTGACAGACAGATAACAATGTCCACTGTCTTCCAATGAAGTAGACATTATATTTAAAGATAAGTCATTGTAAAAGTCTGAAATCATTTAATGTGTATTCTTTTCAAACTATAAAATGAATAAATGGTCATTTCAATGAAACAAACTACACTGATGCAGGTAAGTAATCTGTTTATTTCCTTCAATAAAAACCACCAAGTGAAACAATATTTCAGAAACAACCTTCCACACCAAAAACATTTGACTAAAAATTATATTCAGTTAAGTGCATAATACTCACCCATTCTTGCAAAAATAAAGAAAAGCACCCTTTCGTTCCTTTTTTGTAAATTCAGTCTATCATTGGCTATGGCTTTTTTAATGACAAATAAAAATCACACAGAGAAATGGGATAAAATGCAACACTCTTGTGTGATGAATTACCTAAAAACCTATTCACAAAAGGAAAAAACATCCTCCACTATCATTATCACTTAAGATAAGAAATAGAGTATTTCAATACCCTAGAAGCATTCCACTTTTCCCCAACAAACAATTCCATCACTTTCCCTAAAAAAACAAACAAACAAACAAAACCACAAACAAACAAACAAAAAACACTCTCTGGGCTTAAAGTACTATTACCTTTCTCTATGAGGATTACACCTGAATATGCATCTTTCTATGTTAGAGTTTTGTTTTGCCTACTTTCAAATTTTTGATAGATGAAATTCTACAATAAGTATACTTTCATCTTTTCATTATGTGCATGTATATGAGATTTATCTGTCAAAGACATATTGCCATAGTTCATTCATTTTCCATGCTGCATATCATTCTATTTAAAGATAGCTATATTTTATTTTTATATATAAATAATATATATATAACATACATATCATTCATATATATATATAGATACATATATGTATATCTCTCTCTACATATATGAACAAATGGGAATAATGTCTTCCAAGTTTTGCTGTGAACTAATTATATATCTATATATATATAGATATGTATATATAGTCTTTTTAGCAGAGCATATTTGCCTATCAGGATTGTTTATTGTGTATACATCTGGTCTTATGAGCTATAGCTGTGCTGGAAGAAAAAGTATCATTTATCTTTAATCATGTATTTTCCAGGTATGACTAGCAGTACTTGAAAAAATAGAAACTACAGGACTAACTCACCTCCCCTGCTAACCTGTACCATAAACAGTTGGTGCTTCTATCTATGAACCTAAATGTGTCTTATGGAGAAAAGTGATTTTCGGAAGCTCTGTATGAAAAATTTAGGGCCCCATGATTATTGATTAATGGTAGCCATTGTTATGGTTCTCCTTTAGTGTACTTTGCTAATTATGAGTAAACCTCCAAGCTGAATTAAGCTTGTGTGTCATGAGAGTCTGCAAATTTAGCCCTCTGTGATAGTACCAAAATAATAACAATAACTAATATTTATAGTGGTTTTATGTGAGGTAAGTTTTGTTTTAATAACCATAACATCATTAGAGTTTAGGAATACTACCATCTCTGTTTTATAAATAAGAAGATGGAAATCTTATATAACTTAACCGATACCACATAGCAATTATGGACCTGTCTCCAGAGTCTGTGTTCTTATGTGTTAGAATGCCTTATATTTTGTGGGTATCTAGTGTAAGAGATAATAATCTCTGAAAACAATTTGTGGAAGAACTTACAACACTGATTCTCTACCAGCTTTCTTTTTCTAGCTGATATGGGCTTTTCAGATGAGCTGGGTTGGGTGGGAAAAGCTGTTATGATTAGAATTATGATATAGATGAATATTATTTTAGTTCATTGAATAAACTGAATATATAAATACATAATCACAAAATTTGTATTTATACTGTTTCTGGAAGTAAAATTAATTTGTATGTACTCTAGTGGTTCACAAAATAGGTCAATATGCAAATGACTGTTTTTCACTGTTATTTTAACTTTTCACTTTAAGTGTAATACCATGCAGCTTGTCCTACTGTATGTGGAAGCCCTAGGAATATGAACAAATGAGAATATATTTTAAAAAGGGCATCTCGTGGCTCAGTTGGTTAAGTGTCTTCTTTTAGCTCAGGACATGATCCCAGGGTGTAGGGACTAAGCACTGCTTCTGATTTCCTGCTCAGCAGGAAACCCATTTCTCCCTCTTTCTCTAACTCTCCCCCCTTTCATGCTCTCTCTCTCTCTCTCTGTTGAATAAAGTAATAAAAAAAAAAGAATATGTTTAAAAATTATCATGACTAAGCTTTGTTTTCATTATTCTTCTTTCTCCTTCTATTTTATTTATGCCTGTAGTTACAAATGTTAATGATACTAATTACTTTGTCTTCTTTCTAAACATAATTTATCATTTGTCTCATTTTCAATATCCTGATGACTTTTCTGCTCTAGACTTATCTAGATGATGGCCTTGCTATAATATTCATTTATACTTGATTTTATTCAGTGTCTTTCTCTTTTAATTTGTCCATATTTTTTTTTCTAACTTAAGATCTAGCTGTCTACAAATTGTCTTAAATAAATTGTATCCTTTATTCAGTTAATATTACAGTCCCAAAAGTACTGATTTCAAATAAATTCTTAAAAGTCTCTTCATGCAGTAAGTCACCCAATATTTTATTTAAATTTCTCAATTAATTAAAAAAATTACAATTTCATACCAAGATTGGTTCTTGTATCAGTGAGGGGTCTGGAAGCAAACAAACAAATCACTCTGGTAAAGTAATTGATATTAGTTTAATAAACAAAACTTCTAAAAGCTATAAAAAATATTTAAGACTACCAAGAAGATATTCTAGAGATTAAAAAGAAAAGAAAAGAAAAGGAAATTTTACCTTCCTTAGCCTTGAAAAGATTGGGCAGAAATTCATTTTTCCACCCTCTTATTTCTTTCTGGAGATTTCTGTTTTACAAAACACAAACATAAGCCAAAGGATAAGGGAGCTTTTCATGCCATCCAAACAGAACACTTTTCCGGGTCACAAAACAAGATGGTGATGTTAGATACTGTGGTTGGAGGAAATTGCTGAAGATATCCACAGAGTTCTATTGACTTCCTTTTTATATATTTCTCAAACTGAAAATGTGTGTGGATGCAGAAAGTGATTCTCCTTTCCGATGTGCAAGTTCTTATGAAGAATGATCCCTAGTTAAAATATGAACCACTCCAGGTGTCATGCTGTCTTAAATATCTATTTACCTTATGGAATATTTTTACTCCAAAAGAAAGCATCATTGCCAAAAGATGAATAATTTACAAACATTACAAAATTAGCGCAAAGTTGTGCCACAGTGTGAACCATTTCTAATAATTACTGAAGGCATTCATAACATGGGAGAACATTTTGAGGCAGTATACCACTACACCCATGTAAATATGTAGTGTGAAGACTTCGGGAATATAAGTGATTCTGCTGCTCTATTGGGATTAATTTCTGTAATAATCCTTTTATTTAATGGGGACAAATTTTTCATGTTTCCCTTCCATGCATATCAATCTCTGCCCCAGCTCTTGAATGTTTTTATAACTGACATCATCTTTGTGAAATATTGATACTACTCAAAGTTTTTGTTTTAGTTGTGGGTTATTTTTTAGTGCTCACTGCATATATATTCAACTTTGATACCATAACCATAAACATCAAAGTGGTAAATATTTATCTTATGATTATTCAGAAACCAGTACCTATTACTAAACTGTAATATCAATATGGTTTTGTGAATTTTCCTCATTTTGACACTACTTAATCTTTTTCACAAGAAATCTACATCATCATCATCAACATGCTAATCATCATGCTAATAACTACTTGATATTAAGCATTTATTATGGTGTAAGCACTGTATTAACTGCTTTATGTCTATTTGATATTTACAATAGTTCTACAGTTTATTCAATTATGTACACACAAGCCATATGTGGTTATTTATCTTTAAAATTAAATTACTTAAAATTAAACATTAAAATTTTAGTCTTACTGATCACATTTCAAGTGTTTAGTATTGGTAGACAGAACAGATTTAGAGGATTACTTCATCATATAAAACTCTATTGGGCTATTTAATGAGATAGAAATGTTAAGCAACCTGAACATTTAACCACAGGATGTCTTACTTCAGAACTACAGTCATAAATTTCATATTATACTGTATATTTTATGACAATAAAAACCATTTCTATTAGTAATAGTTTGCAATACTTTAGCAGAATCCCTATGTGTAGTAGACCACTTATGTATTAGTGATAGGAGGAATGACTGAAAAATAATCAAAATAAATGACTTGAAGCTAGTTACATATTTAGTATTTATATAAAAGGTGATTATTCAGTATCTGAGTGTATGACCTTGTGTGGATTATCTTCGTATCTTCAATACGAAGATAATAATTCCATATGCGTTTTGTGCTCCTTTTGTAATTTGAAATGTTTGGTAGTACTCTATATCCCCAAATTAATATTCCTATTAAAGATACTATATTCTTATTAAACATTTCCCACATTGGTTAACTTTGTAAGATTTAATCCATCAAAATAGCAGTCAATTTAGTCTGAATAGTACTTGTCTTCTGAGTACGACAGAAAAAAAGAAAAATGAACTAAATATTTCATTACTATTCCCACTGGATTTTACTTATGTATTTCCAATACCCATTTATTGTTATGACATTTTTTTTATCAATTTACAAGTATGTGGACTTCTTACTGTGTTCCTCTGACTATTCATTGTATCATCCAAATTTGAATTATGCAAACTTTTCTTTCTACTGTGTCTCTGTTAAACACTAAAAATGCTATAAATGTTTTATTTATATTCAATTACCCTAGAGATTTAGGTACTTTTATTCATTGAATGGTGTTCAGAGAACAGTTATGAATATTGCGAACTTGTCCTCCTTCAGAACTTGTATAGAGCTGATTTGATAACTAATGTGCATCTGGGATTCCTTTTTTTTTTTTTTTTTTAGCTTGTATATATTCTTCACCTTGATAGCTTTCAACAGCTGTCAGAGAGCAGCTTTCTGTACACTCAGGAGTACTTTATTCAGATTTATAAAGATTAACTAAGAACAAGAAAACGTTTATGAATTATTTTAATGTATGCAAATAAACTCCTCCTCTAGGAGAAAATTTTGATAAAATTCTATATAATATTTCTAGTTTGTGGTAACTGAAAATTTAACCAATACTAGGAGTCAATAATCTGCTAATCTCAGCATAAAGATAATACTAATGAAAATAAACTCAGTTCATATATCTAGATTCATGCAGTATAAGGGTATAAATGAAGGTCAGCATTATGTGGGTCTTGACATTTAGTAAGATTGGCATAGTCTCAAATGGCCTAACTGCTCTATTTCCATTGATAAGGTCCCCTAATCAAACAACTCTTGTTATCTAAAGGGCCAGATAGGGCGCCTGGGTGGCTCAGTGGGTTAAGCCTCTGCCTTCGGCTCAGGTCATGATCTCAGGGTCCTGGGATCGAGTCCCGCATCAGGCTCTCTGCTCAGCAGGGAGCCTGCTTCCCTCTCTCTCTCTCTGCCTGCCTCTCCATCTACTTGTGATTTTCTGTCAAATAAATAAATAAAATCTTTAAAAAAAATAAAAAAAAAAATAAAGGGCCAGATATAATTCCTGCTCATCCATGTGTATAGTTCTCTGACAGCTGATGAAATTATTCAGATAAGCTAATTACATCCTTCCATGGGAAAATAGAGCCCACCACCCTTTTGACTCTCTAGCCTGGCACCTCCCACAGCCCTTGGCTTACTCTGTTCCCATGAACAACATCATAGGGTTCTGTATAACATACAATACCCTCTTTCCCTGAGTTGTGAGTGTATATGACCAATAACCTGCTGTCAATTTCATTTGCCCAGTGTTTTGTGTCTGTGTCAGGCAATCTTCATAACCTGGGTTGGAAATCCTTCCCTTAACAAGAGAATGAATAGAAAATAAATTAAACGATTTGATGTTTTGTTGAGTGTCCCGTGAATATTTGTATAGTTAGAAACAGAAGCACCGGTAACTATACCAAAAAAGTGTGTAGTGTAAATATTGCACTCTCTTTTTATAGCTAATTTCTTTAATAATGTATTTATCACTAGGCCACTAAAATTATAAACACCTAAAAGGCAGTGACTGTAACTTGAAGTAGCATAGAGTCTAGGTAGAAGACACAGAGATATCAACAAGAAAATCAACAAGATGAGAAGTAATGCTGTGTAATTATGTTTTTGAGTCTAGTTTTCTCAGTGTCCTGTGAGGAAGTAGAAAAGACATAGCTCCTGGCACAGGAAGACAAAAAAAGCTAGTGAAATCAGAACTAATGAAAAAAGACTTCTTCATGGAGCTACCAGATACTGAGAGAACTCAAAAACACAAGCAGAATAGTAGTCTTGAGCTGACAACATGATAGCCCAAAAAACAGGCCTTAAGAATAGAGATTGGGGTTTGACCACCTTCATGTTTATAAGATTATGTGACCTTGATCTTGTGCTCAAAGAAGAACTAGGCTAAGCTGAAGAGCCTTCCAGTAAATATGAAAAGTAATTGACTTAATTGGAAATTAGGTAAGCACACTATTGAGACACAAGCCCATATCCATCATACTCATATATTCAAAATGTCTGGGCATTTGAAGAATTGTTAAGATTGTAAGGAAAGGTGAATTCTAATATATTACTGGTTGTCTCTAATCTATGCTAGTCAAGAAGAATAAATATGAAGTAAAATGTTTTGAGAAACAGGAAGTTCCAAGGAGAATTGGTGTCATTTTTCTTTTTTCCATTTCTCGTCACAAATCATATAAGTTGGAAATTCATTGTGTCCAATATAAAGTATATTTAGATTACATTATATAGGTTTAGCTAAACTAAGACTTATAAACAGATAAATGGTCTAAAAGTTTTTTTTCCAAAAAACCTAAATCAAAAGTACTACTACTAAGATCAAAGCATAATATAAAAATGATTGAAAATAATAATTGTTTTATCTAATCAGCTCTGACATCATGTCAGCCAAAAAGTGAATTATCCAAATTATTTTAAATATAAATATAGCCCAGTGATCTTTATTGCTGGACCATACCCTATGTTATATTTTTACTTAGTTGGGAAGCATAAAATCACCAAAAATAGAAAGATTTTAGTAATATTTTTCATTCCTATTATATTATTTTTTATTTTATGTTTATGTGAATATTTTATAGTGCATATATATTGTTTTAATATGGGAGAAGAAAATAAATGCTTGAGTGTATTGACTAGAGAGTCATTAAAATATGAATTTTATTATGTAAATTCAGTAGGGAATTACCTGGAGAAAACCAAAGAGTTCAGTGGACAAATGGAGAGAAAAATTGAGTGCCAGTGGAATGGAGCAGTCTTTGCTCTACTCACTAGGCCTGACTCTTGGTATAATAGAGTGGAGAGCAGGGGCAATAAAAGGATTTGGATTTGGAACTTTTATATGTTCTTGCTCCCAATATTATTCTTAAAATTATTTATTTATTTTTGAATTTCTGCTCTAACAATCTCTATCTTCAGCCTACAGGGAAATGAATCCAATAAATAATGGTACAATGTTTTCATTATGTCAGACCACTAGAGATGCAAACTTAAAATTTAATATCATTTGTTTTACTGAAACAAGAACCAGTCTTAAGAATTATCTAGAGAATACAATCCATGTACAATGAACTCATATATATATATAGATAGATAGATAAATATATCTGTGTGTGTGTGTGTGTGTGTGTGTGTATAAAACACATGATAGAAACCTGAAAATGCTGAGACAGAGAAAAGAGAAAAGGAAGGATTGAAATAATAAGTAAAAAGAGAGAGATAGAGTGAGAAAGAGAGACTTGTAAGCCACATTTTATGTCAGGCAGTTGGGGGATAATGCTCAATACAAGCATATAGAAATACCAGTTTGAAATTTGGCTGAATATATGACTAACTCAGACTATGTTCTCCATAGGGTTTTCCTTTTCTGACACATGACCCACACTCACACTTCCAGCTTTTTCCAGTGTTGAGAGAGTGTAATGTCAATCTAAATTTAAATACTCCTTTAAGAGTAGAACTATTTCCTTCTTCCCTTGGTATACATTTGCATTTGCATTATTAGTTTTTCTTTTCTTTTTTTTTTAAATGTTATAGAAAACAAAGAGAAAAGAAACAGATAACAGACAACAGTGCATGGTCAGGAAGAGGGAAATTTAAAAAAAAAAGGAATTCTAGTTTTTTATTTCAATCAACATTTAATCAAATGTTGCTTTCGTAATCAGTTTATGAAAACCACGTCTCTAATACTATAACCATGTTTCAGCCCTGTCTCGTTTAAATGTTAAAAACAGAACAAAACATGACAAAAAAATTGATACTAAAATAAAAAAAATTCTATTAAGAGACAGATCTGATACAATTCTGCTACCATTTTATGTTCTAAATTTGTCCTAATCTTGTGTGACTACTTTTGTCCTTCTTGTATGTGGCTGCCCTGGTTGTTTGCTTGTCTCTAGAAAGCCTACACATTTTATTTGACTAGATATTTCTTGGCTCCCTGACACGACTATGCCTGTGCTTCCTCAGAGGTACCTACTTTGAAAAATATTCCTTAGGTAGTCATTAAGCCTGATTCTTTCCTTCAGTAAAGAAATAATATTCTCACCATGTTTTATATTGTTTTGTTTTGTTTTATCAAGCTTTTTTTTGTGATAATTATAGATTCACATGCAGTTTTAAGAAATCACACAAAGAGATCCTGTGTACTTTTTACCAGGTTTTCTTCAACAGTAATATCTTAGACAACTATAGTATAATATAACAACCAGGATAATAATATCCATACACAAGATGAAGAATGATTCCATCACCCCATGACTCTTTCATAATTCCTTTAATAGACATGCCCACTTCCCTTCCTGCCCCTATCATCTCCTTTGCTTCTGGCAACTGCAAATCTGTTCCCCACTTCCATGATTTTTGTCCTTTCAAGAATGGTATAAAAATTATAACCATGGGGCCCCTGGGTGGCTCCATGGGTTAAGGCCTCTACCTTCTGCTCAGGTCATGATCCCAGTGTCCTGGTATGGAGCCCCGCATTGGGCTCTCTCCTGGGCAAGGAGCCTGCTTCCTCCTCTCTCTCTCTGCCTGCCTCTCTGCCTGTCAAATAAATAAATAAAATCTTTAAAAAAAAATTATAACCATGAAGTCCATTATCTTTTGGGATTGGCTTTATTCCCTCAGCATACTTGACTGGAGATTGAGTCACTGATTTTATCAACCGTTCATTTCTTTGCATTGCCCAGTAGTAAACAATGAGCTGGATGTGCTACAGTTTGTTTATTAACTATTCACCCATTGAAGAATGCCGTTCCAGATTTTGGCTATTACAAATAAGGCTGGTATAAATATCTTTGTGCAGATCTTCTGAGTGAATATAAATTTCCAGTTTTTGTGTCTAATGTCCATAAGTGAAATTCCTCAATAATGGCAAGTTGTACAGTAAGTTTGTTTAAGAAACTGACAAACTATTTTACAGGATGGTTGTGTAATTTTATATTCCAAGCAGCAAAGTATGAGTGACCCAGTTTGTCTGCAACATCATCAGCATTTAATACTATCACCATTTTTTAATTTAGACTTTTTTTTTTTCCAAAACTGGGTTACCTGTTCTCATTCCTTTGCCTTGCCATACAAATTTTAAATTTTAAAATAAGCTTAGATATATATATATATGTAAATATATATGCAACCTTATATATAAGCTCATGTTTAAATTATATAATTAAATTATAATTCTATATTTAATTAAACTATAACTATATAATAATTAAATTTAAATTATAATTGTAAATTAAATTTATGTATAAATATTGATGGAACTTTGATAGAAGTAGTGTTAAATCTCTATATCACTTTTGGAAAATTGACATATTTGCTATCTTGAGTCTTCCAGTTCAAAGATATAGTATGACCCTCCATTTATCTTTACTGTCTTTGATTTCTATAATTCTATGTAGTTTGTAATACATACATCTTGTATATGTTTTGTTCATTTTACACAAGTGTTTTATTTTTTGTGATTGCAAATGATATTATAATTTTAATTTTTGTGTTCATTGCTAGTATACAGAAATACAAATGATATCTTTATAGCCTTCTTATATATTGCAATCTTGCTAAACTCTTATTAGTCATAGGTGTTTTTTGTAGTTTCTGTGGAATTTTCTATGTAGACAGTCACGCCACCTAAAACGGGGGAAATTTTATTCCAACTTTTCCTATATTTATGCCTTTTATTTCTTTTCTTGCTTTCTTGCACCAGATATAACTTCCAGCACTATATTGAATGAGTGGTAATAGAACATTCTTGCCTTGGTCCCAATTATAGGAGAAAACATTTAGTTTTTTTAACATTAAGTATGATATTAGCTCTTGATTTTTTATAGATTTCCTTATGAAGTCAAGGAATCTCCCTTATATTCCTATTTTTCTCTTAAAGTTTTATGACAACTGGGGAACTTTGTCCTGCAATCGTTGGTCTTATAATACAATTTTTCTTCTTTCTCCCATTATTATGAAAGCTTATACTGATTGATTTTTAATATTGGAAAGCCTTGCCACTTCTGAATAAACTCCATCTGATCATAGTGTATATTTCTTTTTGTATATTTCTGAATTTTACTTACTAATATTTTGTTAATGACTTTTCCATCTATATACATGAAAGATAATGGTTTATAATTTTTTGGAACTGTATTTGTATGACTTAGTACTAGGGTAGTAACTTCGTAAAATAATTTGGTACTTGTACATTGCAAAAAGATCACCACAATAATTGTAGTTACCATCCATAATTGTATAGAGTTAACTTTTAGGATTTACTCTCTTTGCCACTTTCAAGTATACACTATAAAGTTATTAACTATTGTCACCATACTGTGCATTACATCACCAGGACTTATATACTTTAAACTGGAAGTTTGTACCTTTTGATCCCCTTCACCCATTTTTCTGAACCTCTACCCCTGCCTCTAGCAAACTCCAGTCTGTTTTTTTTTTGTTGTTGTTGATGAGTGATTTTTTATTGAAATTTTGACATTTAAGATACAATGCTTTGAGAATGGATCTTATTTAAAACTTCTGTTTCAGCTGGTTTCTTCTGAACTTCTCCTGTAGTAGCATTTCCGGTTCCTCACATTGCCTCTTAGAGAACCAGGGAGAAGTAATCATTATTATTGCTGAATGGGAGTGGCTATTCCAGCTCCCCATAGATCTCCAGTGATACCACCCTGACTGGGAGGGACACGAATACTTCATTATTGCTCTTCACAATGAATGAATACCTCATTTATTGCCTCCAGTGACACCACAGGGAAGAGGGTTAGTAATCTCTTAATTGCTAGTGTCAAGGGTGTCAATCCTTATTATTCACTGGGAAGGATCTGATACTCTTCCAGCAGAGGGGACCAGAGTGTTTCTCTGCTTCAGGTTGGGGTGGAAATCCAGGCTCCCTATCAATCTATAGATAGACACCACAAGATGTGATGTATGCCTGGGAAAGATGAAACTCCTGGGTCTGAAATCCACCTGCTCTGATACCACCCCTGGATCTGATTTGAGTGCTTTGTTTCAGCTTAGCAGGCATGGAAATACAGGTCCCCCATTTAGTCTTTGTGGATGTGGGTGGGGTTTGACTCATAGTCTTTTGTGATGTTTATTTGGAGTAATGCGGTTTTTCTTTGGAAACTTCTTTGTCCAGCTAGGCTGCCCTTTACATGGTCATTTGACGAGAAAGAGCATAATTTTAAGGGAGCTTTTTTGCCAACTCCCATTAATGGTGCAGGTGTTTCTGACTTCCCCAAGTCTGGAATATATGATGCGAAAAAGAAAACCGGTAAACTTAACTGCCATGTTGTTCTTGGGTAACAAGGCCCATAGCTAATCTGCCACCATCTCTCCACCATTCAGAATATTATGTTTATTTCATATATAAGTATATAATATATAATGTTATGTTTATTTTCTATATAATTAGGGGAGGATATAAGGAAAGTATGCACACCTTATTATCCAGAAGCAGAAATCCTCTCATATTTTAAATAAGCATCTATTAGCAACAAAGGTATTATACTTCCTTAGACACTTGCCAAAAGAACAAAATAAATCTGCTTTTTTATTTTCTTGAATAGAGCTATTTTGTAGCCTTCACATTGCTAACATTCTTTTTGTTGAATTAGCCCATCCAACTCTTCATTTTCAGTTTAGAGATGACCTAAATAGCTATAGAACCCAATGGTTCCAGACTGTAGTCTCTCAGTTCTACTATGTCATTAATTAAGAGATAACTGTAACTACAATCAAATGGATGTGAGTTATATATCAACTTAATGATACATCCCAATTCCAATAATAATATAAATGAAGGGTTGTCTAACTTGCGACAAAGAGAAAAATACATGTGATTTTCCTTTTCAAGTTTTTAATTTCCAACAAGGTAAGCAGAGTGCTTTTTAAATCAGCAAGCAAACAAAACAGCAGCAATGTAGAACAGCAGGTACATTTATGATGCACCATTACAGAATCATTAAAACCATGATTCTGAAGAATATTTAATAATACAGAGCAATGCTAAGATTTGTTAACACAGTAACATTATTTGTTAACACAGTAAATTTATAACACAGTAACATAGTAAATTTACAAAACAAAACCAATAGGAAAGCTAAGTACTTTACTCTATGTCTTCCCTTCTTACAAGTGCCCTGATTTTTTGCACAATGTTCTGTTTCTCACTTTCATGTGGGTGATAGCTCTAAAACCATATATTACAAAAGTGTAAGATTTTAAGTATAGTTAAAGATACACAGAATATTTAATTTGTGCAGCTTATATTCACAATGACAATAAAAATTTTAAAATCACACCTTCGACTACCACTTTTGTACTTGTGAAACAGTATAAAAGGTAGGTAGTCCTGCCTTTGAAAGCATTTGGGATTCTTAATCTCTGACTCCACAGAGGAATGAAGGTAAAGCTTAGATGAAGCTAATTAAACTCTCTTTCCAGATGTTTTGAATTTTAAACATAATAAAGCAAGTGTAGAATAAAAATTATAATTTCTTTCATGTTAGCACTGGTACCTGAATAACTGAATATTTTTTATCCTAATTTTTATACTTTTTTTGTCCTGTTTCTAATTATAAGAATTGAGTCTATAAAATTTCAGGTAGCTTTAAAGAGTTGTCTCCTCCCCCTCTCCCCCGCCATTCTTAATCAGATTTGGTTACTGTAATTATCTACTAAAGAAAAAAAAATCCCACCTGATATTTTCAAAAATTTATGTGAACTTACAAGTTGTTAGGAAATGACTTACCACAATTATACAACTGAGCAAATAGTGACGACTTAATGATAATAGAAATAATTTTTTAAGTGTTCTGTTTAGTTTTCCCTGTCATCAGCAAAATAAGCAAAATTTTATGATATTGTTTTTATAATCATTAAAGTCATTTTAAGAGCGAATAATGCAGAATATAGATAAGTAGGGATCAGAAAACCATGGCAAGTCAAAGAGAAAATCTGCTCTGTAGATAGCATAGCTTTCTATCCACTTTTGTTTAACAAAGTAGATGTGGGAAACATTGCATAAAGGTTGTACTACCATGTATAACAATCTTTGGTGAAATAAAGTTTGTAATTAATTTCTCGATTCATATAGTCATTATTTTTTCCAAATGAAAGTTCAAATAAAGAATACTACATATAACATTTTGTTCTTCCCTCCTTTTCTCTTCCTCTTTTTCCTCTAATGATGAAAGGGTTGAATTGGTTTTGATGGTAATTGTATCAGGATTCCTAATCTTGGTTCCACCAGGATCTTCCTTTGAAAATCATAGCATTTCTGCCTTTGCAATTACGACTTTAACTGACAGCTATGTGATTAAGGATATCACACCATATGTAGAGTGCAAATTTAGGTGGGTCACTTTTATCTAAAAAATTTCTATGAGCTAAAGAATGAAAGAAGTGTTAAATCTTAAATACTGCTTTAGTATTTTAATCAAAGACAATTTATTTTGGAAGTAATTTCTTACCTTATTTTGGACTATTTCGGCAATTGATTTATGGAAGTTTCAACATATTTTGTACATAATCAATTACTTTTATAAAAATCATAACTAAATGAGCTATTTTCAAGAATTCTATCTCTTTGGTATTATACTATAGAGTAGAACTGAACCTCAGAATGGCTTCAAATATGCAGAATATAATATTTTGTATTATCCATTATCTCTGTGAACTCAAACAATTTTTTTAAATTAGTACCATTTATAACTACACAATATTCTTACTAATTCAAACTTGTCTTGCAGTAAATTGTTTAGTAAACTAAATTATCAAAACAACAGACAACTTAAAAATGTTTGAATCTGGGTTATTTTGGTCATAATATATACACTTTATACCAGAATGATCACTTTTTTATGCTTTAAATAAATAATTTAAATTGTTATGATTTTAATTAAATTTTAAAATCTTATTTTAATGCAAAAAATTAAACAAAGAAAAATGTGATTATTTTTAGAAAATTGCTTCTTTAGGTAATGCATTTTTATATAATACTATTTCAGGTTTAACTGTATATCCATATAGTAGAAACTAAAGAATGAATTGTCAAGGAATATTACTTAGTCGCTGGGAAAAATACTATGCATACAAATACTATTCATAACAATTGTGTATTCTCCTAAGAGCTCACTGATCATTTAGATAGCATTGGTTTTTATCAAAATAAGTGATTAATTATAATTGGAATATTTATTGTTGCTATATGTTGTTAAAATGAAACAGCCTCAGTTCATAGGAGAATTTTATAATATTTTACATATTTCGTCTAAAAGATAGTGAGTCCAGGGGTGCCTGGATGGCTCGGTCATTAAGCAGCTGCCTTCAGCTCAGGTCATAATCCCATGGTTCTGGGATGAAGCTCCGAGTTGCTGGGCAGGGAGCCTTCTTCTCCCTCTGTCTGCTGCTTCCACTACTTGTACTTTCTCCCTCTCTGTCAATAAATAGATAAAATATTAAAAAAAATAAAATAAGTGAATCCAGATATTGATAAGCAATTAAAGTAAATTAAGTGTGATATATGATAAAATAATCTTAAAGATGGCTAATAACTTAAAATCTATATTTATCTGAACTCTAAAGAATGAAAGTACAAAAAGTACAAAATATGCAACATCCCTACTTCCTTGTCTTCAAATAGTTCTAAATCAGATGGGAAATTACTTCAAAATGCATTCTCTTCTATTAAAATAATCTCGGCATCTAATTAGAGCAGATCTCTCTTATTAAACATACTTTCTCTCTCTCATTATTATATAAATAATTGTTTTAGCCCTTATTTTTTTAGGGAATTATAAATAGCATACAGTGTGTTAATTTTTGCACATTACCCCTCTTTGGCTAAGGGAGAAATTGTTTCAGAAAAATATTACCTTTAAGAAAGACCATGATATTTTAGAGATATACACAAAGAAGAGGAAGAATGGGCTTGGTTTGAGGCATTTCATGAAAGTTCCTGAAATTAACTGGAGCTCTGTGTCCTCATCTATAAAGTGAATGTTAGGATACAACATACCTACTTCACAAGATTTTTCAGAGGATAAGATAATAAATGTATAGAAGTATTTTACAAAATATAAACAGTATATATAAGAGAAAAAGTCACTGTATACACACTCATAGGCAGTATATGTATACACTTACAGACATTACACAAATACTAGAGGTATAGAGACATAAGCCTTTGTACACACAAAGTATCTGTGATCATATGACAGAACTGTCATGTTTACATTACATTTATACTTTTCCTGTTGTATATTTATATCATTAGACCCAGAATTATAATGATCATTTTTTTTTTAAGGAATGTCTAATCCCAATATGGGTCTTGAACTCATGAACTCATGTTGTATATTGTGCCTACTAAACCAGCTAGGTGCCCTGAGCAGTAAATTTAATTATATTCTGTCAGTTCTTCTTTCCTAGCTAAAGTTCTGAAGCAATCTTTTTCTTTCTTTCTTTCTTTCTTTCTTTCTTTCTTTCTTTCTTTCTTTCTTTCTTTTTTCTGCTTTCTTTCTTTCTTTCTTTCTCTCTCTCTCTCTCTCTTTTTTTTTTTTTTCACATTTTTATTTGTATTCCAGGTAGTTAACAGACAGGACAAAATGGCTTTCAGGAGTACTGTTCAGTGATTCAACACTTACATACCAGTGCTCATCACAAGTGCCCTCCATAATATCCATCACCCATCTAGCACATCCCTCCTCCCCTTCACCTCCATCCTTCAATCCTGTTTGTTCTCTAACATTGAGTCTTTTATTGATTGTTTCCCTTTCTTTCTCTGTTTTGTTGTTGTTCTTTTTATTCTCCCTCCCCATATGTTTATATATTTTGTTTATTAAATTCCACATATGAGTGAAAGCATATGGTATTTGTCTTTCTCTAACTGACTTATTTGCTTAGCATAATATGTTTTAGCTCTACCCACATCATTGCAAATGGCAAGATTTCATTTTATTGACAACCAAGTAATATTCCACTATATATAGATAGCTAGATATAGATATATATGGATATATGTATATGTATGTGCATATCTACCTCTTTATCCATTCATCAGTCAATGGACATTTGGACTCTTTCACCACTTTGAGTATTGATAATGTTGTTATAAAGTTTGGGGAACATGTACTCCTTCAAATCTTTATTTTTGCATCCTTTGGGTAAATATCTGGTAGCACAATTTCTGGATCTTAGGGTTGTTCTATTTTTAACTTTTTTGGGGACCTCCATACTTTTTTCCAGAGTGGCTGCCACAGTCTACATTCCCACCAACAATGTAAGAGGGTTCCCATTCTCCTCATCCTCACCAGCAACTGTTCTTCTGTTACTAATTTTAGCCATTTTGACATGTGTGAGGTGGCATCTCTTCATGGTTTTGATTTGTATTTCCTGATGATGAATGATGTTGAGTATCTTTTCATGTATCTTTTGGCCATTTAGATGTCCTCTTTGGAAAAAAAAAAAAGTATATTCATGTCTTCTGCCCATTTCTTACTGGGTTATTTGTTCTTTGGTTGTTGAACTTGATAAGTTCTTTCTAGATCTTGGATATTAGCCCTTTATCTGATATATCATTTGCAAATATTTTCTCCCATTCTGTAGGTTGCCTTTTTTTTTTTTTTTATTTGACAGAGAGAGAGAGAGAGATCACAAGTAGGCAGAGAGGCAGGCGGTGGTGGCGGGGGGGCAGGCTCCCCACTGAGCAGAGAGCCCAATGTGGCACTCAATCCCAGGACCCTGAGACCATGACTTGAGCCGAAGGCAGAGGCTTAACCCACTGAGCCACCCAGGTGCCCCTGTAAGTTGCCTTTAGTTGTGTTGATTGTTTCCTTCACGGTGCAAAGACCTTTTTTTGTTTGTTTGTTTTTGTTTTTATTTGACAGACAGAGATCACACGTAGGCAGAGAGACAGACAGAGACAGAGAAGGAGGCTCCCTGCTGAGCAAAGAGCCCAATGCAGTACTCAATCCCAGGACCTTGGGATCATGATCTGAGCCGAAGGCAGAGGCTTTAACCCTGAGCCACCCAGGCACTTTGTGCAAAGGTTTTTTATCTTGATCGAGTGTCAATAGTTCATTTTTGTTTCTGTGTCAGTTGCTTCTATGTCTAATAAGAAGTTACTATGGCCATGGGCAGAGAGGTTGCTGCCTGTGTTCTCCTCTAGGATTTTGATGGTTTCTTATCTTATGTTTCGGTCTTTCATCTATTTTGAATTTTTTTTTTTATATGTGTAAAGAAGTGGTCCAGTTTCATTCTTCTGCATGTTGCTGTCCAGTTTTCCCAACGCCTGTCCAATTTGTTGAAGAGATTGTCTTTTCCTCATTGGGTATTCTTTCCTGCTTTGTCAAAGATGAAATGACCATAGTGTTATGGGTCCATTTCTGGGTTTTCTATTCTGTTCCATTGAACTATGTGTCAGTTTTTGTGCCAGTACCATACTGTCTTGATGACTACAGCTTTGTAATATAGCTTGAAATCGGAATCGCGATGAACTCAGTTTAGTTATTCTTTCTCAGTTTTGCTTTGGCTATTTGAGAACTTTTGTGTTTCCATGCAAACTTTAGGATTGTTTGATCTAGCTCTGTGAAAAATTCTGGTGGTATTTTGATAGGGATTGCATTACATGTGTACATGTTAATACAGACATTTTAACCATGTTTGTTCTTCCAATCCATGACCATAGGATGCTTTTCCATTTCTTTGTGGGTTTTTTTTTTCTTCAATTTCTTTAATAAGCATTCTATAGTTTTCAGAGTACAGATCTTTTACCTCTTTGGTTTGGTATCTCTCTAGGTATCTTATGGTTTTTGGTGCAATTGTAAATGACATCAATTCCTTGATTTCTTTCTGCTGCTTTGATATTGGTGTATAGAAATGTAACAGATTTCTGTAGGTTGAGTTTATATCATTTAACTTTGCTGAATTCATGTATTAGTTTTAGCAATTTTTTGGTGAGTCTTTCAGGTTTTCTAGAGTATCATGTCATTTGCAAATAGTTAAAGTTTACTTCTTGATCAATTTGGATACCTTTCATTTCTTTTTTTTGTGATTGCCAAGACTAAGACTTCCACTGCTATGTTAAACAGTAATGGTGTCTTCTTTTTTTTTTAAAGATTTTATTTATTTATTTGACAGAGAGAGATCACAAGTAGGCAGAGAGGCAGGCAGAGAGAAAGAGGAGGACGCAGGCTCCCTGCTGAGCAGAGAGCCCAATGCAGGACTCTATCCCAGGACCCTGAGATCATGACCTGAGCCGAAGGCAGCAGCTTAACCCACTGAGCCACCCAGGCGCCCCAGTAATGGTGTCTTTATCTAGTTAAGAAATCAAAGTAATGCTGGCCTCATATAAGGAGTTTGGAACTTTTCCTTCTATTTCTATTTTTTGGAACAGTTTGAAGAAAATAACTCTTCTCTAAATATCTGGTAGAATCGCTCTGGGAAGCCACTTGACCCTGGACTTTCTTTGTTGTGAGATTTTTGATTACTGATTAAATGTCTTTATTGGTCATGGGTCTGTTCAAATTTCCTATTTCTTCCTGTTTCAGTTTTGGCAGTTTGTATGTTTCTAGGAATTAGTCCATTTCTTCTAGATTTCCCAGTTTATTGGCATATAATTTTTCATAATATTTTTGTATAATTCTTTGTATTTATTCAGTGTTCTTTGTGTTCTCTCCTCTCTCATTTGTGATTTATTTATTTGGGTCCTTTATCTGTTCTTTTTGATCATTCTGGCTAGGGATATGTGAATTTTATTAATTCTTTCAGAGAACCAGCTCTTAGTTTCATTGATCTGTTCTACTGCATTTGTTTGTTTGCATATAATTTATTTCTGCTCTAATATTTATTATTCTCTTCTTCTGCTGGCTTTATCTGTGGCTCCTTTCCTGTCTCCTTTTCTGTATTTCAGACTTTTCTTGCTTCTTGAGGTAAGCCTGTACTGCAATATACTTCACTCTTAGGACTCCCTTTGTTCCTTTGTTGCATCCCAAATGTTTTAGACTGTTATGTTTTCATTTTTATTTGCTTCCATGTATGTTTTTTTTTAATTTTGTCTTTAATTTCCTGGATAACCTATTCATTCTTTACTAAGATATCTTTAACTTACATGTATTTGTGGTCTGTTTTTTGTTTTGTTTAGTTTTTGTTTTTTGTTTCGTTTTTCCTCCATGTGGTTGATTTCTAGTTTTATAGTGTTATGGTCTGAAAATATGCATGGTATGATCCCAATAATTTTTACTGGTTGAGGTCTGATTGTGAACTAGTATGTGATCTATTCTAGAGAATGAAAAAGAGTGTGGTTCTGAATGTATCTGTTCAGTCCATCCAGTCCAGTGTGCCATTCAAAGCCACTATTAATTTGTTGATACTCTGTCTAGATGATCTGCCCATTGCCATGAATGGAATGTTAAAGTATCCTACTACTACTATAATATTATTAATGTGTTTCTTTATTTTTTTAATAACTGATTTATACATTTGTGTGTTCCCAAGTTGGGAAGCATAAACATTTTTGTTGTTAGATCACCTTGATGGATAGACCCCCTAATTATGATATTTGAAAATCTAAGTATGGCTACCCTGGCTTTCCTTTGATGTCCATTAGCATGATTTTCTATACCTTCACTTTCAATCTGGAGGTGTCTTTAGGTTTAAAATGTGTCTCTTGTAGACAGCATATGGTTGGGTCTTTTTATTTTTTTTTCTCTTTTCTGATACCCTATGTCTTTTGATTGGAGAAGTTAGTCCATTTACATTTAGAGTGATTGTTGAGCAATATTAATTTAGTGTCATTGTATTACCTGTAAAATTGGTGTTTCTGGTAATGTTCTCTGTTCATTTTTAGACTTTGTTGCTTTTCTCCTTTTTCCCCCATTCAGACAGTCCCCCTTAATATTTCTTTCTTTTTTTTTTTTTAAGATTTTTTTTTTATTTATCGGGGGGGGGGGGAGAGCAAGCACAGGCAGACAGAATGGCAGGCAGAGGCAGAGGGAGAAGCAGGCTCCCCACCGAGCAAGGAGCCTGATGTGGGACTCGATCCCAGGACTCTGGGATCATGACCTGAGCCGAAGGCAGCTGCTTAACCAACTGAGCCACCCAGGCGTCCCCCCCTTAATATTTCTTGAACAGCTGGTTAAGTGGCCATGACTCCTTAAGCTTTTGCTTGTCTGGAAAACTGTTTATCTCTCTTTCTATTTTGAATGACAGCATTGTTGAACAAAGAATTCCTATATATATGTATATGTGTATATATATCTGTGTGTGTGTGTATGTGTGTGTATATATATATATATATATATATATATATATATATATATAGTCATATTTGTTTGTCAATGTCATTCAGCCTATTGAACACTTCCTGCCACTCTTTTCTGGCCTGCCAAGTCTTTGTGGACAGATCCACTGCAAATCTGATGTGTCTTCCCTTGTAGGTTAAGGACTTTTATTCCTTTGCTACTTGCAGAATTTTTTCTTTGTGTATTCTGTGAATTTGACTATGATATGCTTTGGCAATAGCTGTCTTTTACTTAATTTAATGGGAATACTCTGTGCTTCTTGATTTTTATGTCTGTATCCTTCCCTAGATGAGGGGAGTTTTCAGTTATAATTTGCTCAAATAAACTTTCTATCTCTTTTTCTCTCCTTTCATTTTCAAGGACTGCTATTATAAGAATATTATTACATTTTAACAAACTACTGAGTTCCCAAAGTTTGCCTTCACAATCCATTACCTGTGTTTCTCTCTTCTTCTCACCTTCAAAATTTTCCGTAATTTTATCTTCTATATCACTGAATTGTTCCTCTGCTTCATCCACCCTCATTGTTATGGCACCCATTCAGGTTTGCATCTCAGTACTACCATTTTTAAAATTCAGCCTAAATAGATTTTAGTTCTTTTATCCCTATAAAAAGAGATGCCCTAGCGTCTTTTATGTTTTTTTTAAGCCCAGCTAGTATCCTTATAATAATTGTTTTAAATTCTAGTTCAGACATCAGACTTATATATGTATTGATTAATCCCTGGCCATCATTTCTTCCTGTTCTTTCTTTTGGGGTAAATTCTTTCATCTTGTTATTTTGAAGATCAAAAATAATGAAATGAAATAAAATAAATAAAATAAAATAAAGTAAAATAATATAGAATAATAAAATAAAAATCAGTCAATCAACCAATAAAGGAAGCTGGACCCTAGATGTGTTTTGGAGTGCTTGTTAGGCAAAGCCTGATAGGAAAAAAAAAAAAAGATACAAAATTAAAATAATTAAAAAAATTAAATGTAATAATGAAATAAAATAAATTGCTCTTTCTACATCCAAAAAACAAAACAAAACAACAACAACAACAACAACAATTTTTAAAAAGGAAGCATTTCAGAATTTTGGGATCAGTAGACTTAGTGCATGGGTGGAAGGGGGTTGTGCTTGCCTTCTGTGAGAGGGCCCTCCTCTGTGGATTCTCAGGTGGACTTGCCCTACTGGAAATGCACACTCCAGTGTGCAGTGGGGCAGGGCTTGGTGTAAGTGGCTCTGACATTCACTTGTGACACTGTTTTACTCTCACTGAGGTTAATCACTACTGGTGGGTGAGCTGGAAGGGAATTTGAACCCACCATTCTTCAGGAAGTCCCTACACCTAAGCAAACAACTGCCCTTCCTGTATCTCCAGCTTCCATCAGATCTCCTCTTCACCTTTTTTTGTTGGAGTTCTTCACCTTTTAGGTGGCACAACACTCCTGTGTTTTATCTCAGGTATGGCTGAGTTTCCAAGTCCACATTTCAGAGACACCCTCCCTCCCAGGGCGGACCATGTCAATCCTCTGGGGGAGGTCTCACTGCACTGTGTTTGGTGCAGACTTGTCACAGAAAACAGTCACACAACAGCGTGGCAGTTTGGAATTTGGTAGACTGCAACACACAGATGGTGTCAATGTTTGCTTCCTTTAGCTAGTGTCTATAGATTTCTCCAGAATAATGGAGGTATTGTCATATTTGTTTGTCAATGAGAGAAGATAATCATGACAAACCACAGGATGAACATGATACAGGTGAGTTTCCCAAAAATATTAGTAGGAAGGAAAAGGAGGACACAAGAGGACATGCTATATAGAGAATACCTGGATCCAAAATGTCAATCCAAAACCATGAAGAAAATTATATTGGAGTGTCAAGTCACTCTTGAAATCTATTTTTACTGCCTCAACAGTAGCATCATTTACATGATATAACCCTGAAAATTGAGCAACCATGTCGTACCTACAAACTCCTTATCACACTAACAAGGGTTTGATTCGTTCTTACTTTTTTTTAATATTCAGGTTTCATAGCTAGCAATACTTTTCTTTTTCATTGTGACTTTTCTTGTCACTATAAAGTTACAATCTCTGCTAGGTAGCTTAATCACTTACTCCAAAATGAATGTTTCTTGGCTCCTAAGACATGGCTATCATCTCAAGGAAGATTTGTAACTAGTTTACCGAAATGCTGGAGTCTGAACATGCAGTAAATCTCCAAAGACTGCATTTTGTTTCTAGTACACTTCTAAAAATTGTGTTAGAAACAATAACTGATTTTTTCTGCTTGAAGAATCCTTGTCTCAGGCACATACAGACCATATTCTCATGCCTTATACTTTGATTTCAAAGAGTATTGCATAGATAGAGGGCATGAGTGCATTTGAATATTTCACGTGTGCTGGTAGACACATGTACTGATGATGTCTATATGCATTAAGACCCATAGAACACTGATTTGCATAGAGAAAGTGTTTTATCTTTGTACAGTTAGGACAAAATCTAATTATGTAAAGAAAACTAGATGGAGAAGTATCAATATCATAATTCTGGCTATATTACTTCTACTTGTGGAACTTAATTTCACTGCTAACCCATTTCCAAATTTCCTTTATTAGTGGTCATATGCATACTGAGGTGTACATCTTTTCTGTAAAAATAATGGATAAAGATGTACATACTTCATTAAAACAGACAAGGGCAAGACAATTTCCTCAAACTTCTGTGAGGCATGGGCTCTGGAGATACTTCTTATGGGTTTAAAATGAGGAGTTCTTGAAAATTATCATTAGGCAGCTTATTCTATGCCTTTCATAGGTCCCTTTGTACTTGTGCACTTGAGGAAAGTGGGTGGAGTTGTCTTTTTAATTTTTATTCTATCCATGTTAGAGTCTTCTTTTCTACAATTGCTTCATTTTTATCCTACTTTCCCTTTTTACAGTAACATTGAACCTGCATTTGCTGCATTGTGTGAAAGTCTATGAAAATCACTCATCCTTCTATTGTACTGCACTTGGGGGTAGGGTGATTGGAACAGAAATGCAATTCCTATGATTATACCTATCACTTAATTCCCTGTACCACTACTACAACATTAATTGACTTTATGCATATATAAAGATGTTAAAACCCATAAGTAATCTAAAGAATGCTTACTAAAATGACAATGAAATATAATTTCTTAACAATTAGAGAGAAGATGTCAGATTACCAGGGTAGATGGGGATGATGGCTACTAGGAACTCTAACTTACTTACTACTGTTTTGTGTATAAATTAACATAACAACATTGTAGAGAGTATGGAAATTGTTTAATCATTAAACATGTGAATAGCTTATGATCCATCCATGGTTAGGGTATTTGATAGAGAAATTCTTATGTATATGCATTGATATTAATGCTTGAAAATATTCTTAACAATCTTCAAAAAATGGTGAAGATTCAGTAAGGATTTGGAAATCTTTTCCAATCTTTTTAACAGAGAGAATTAAACATTAAAAAATGTTAATAGATATGAATTTGTTAAATACATATCAGAAAAAGCAGAAAGAAAGTAGAAAGTTTTCCCAAATGCAGAAACTGTAGGAAGCAGCTAATACCCCTAAGTCCAAGGGGAAGAAAATAGAAAAGGCTAAAAATACTAAAACTTAAAGATTGGGGAGAAAGCCTTACAGAGCTAAAAAGTAGCCAGGAGATATGAGAAAGAAGTGGAGGGCTTGGATCTAGACCTCTAGGTAAAGGCAACAATTATCCAGTGCTGGTGTCTCTGAGGGGATACAATGAGGTTTTGTGAATTGAGGTGAAACTACAAAGTAGATCAAAATATTGTTACAGGTAGGAACTCCTATTGCTGAGATGAAGATGTTTGCTGGAATGATTCTCAAAGGAAGCAGACAAAAACAACAGGAGGCGAGTAGGAAAAAGCAAAACCATTCCTCTTCCTCTAGCTTCATAATCTCCTAGAACACCCCAGTTTAATAGAACCTAACCAGGAATCAGTTCACAAAGTGGAGACATGATTTTCAGGGTATAAAATTATGTTTGGAGGGTATATAATCTCAAATGAGGGTATAGAATTATGTTTGGAGTTGAGGATTAATAACCTAATAACTACCCAAAGTGAAATAACCTCATTGTCCATTATTGGGTTGACACAATTATGGTATGTTAATTAATATACTATACTTATGAATGAGTTAACTATCCTACAAAGCACCTTTTGCAGTGAAAACAGAAGAAAGAAGTATTTATTTCTTACAGGTCAGCAGGAGACACATTTATCTAAGGGAGGTTAGGGGTTGGCTGACCCAGACTTGAATGAGGTGACCCTCCTTCAAGGTACAATGTCTAGGTCTAGCTGTGTCTGGTCTGTTTTGGAGCCCAGACTGCAGGAACCGCAGTAATATTAGTGATGGCAGAAACACATAAGGACAAGCTGAAAAAATTTCTTTAAGTTCAAATTCTTCTAAGACCTAGACTTGGAATCACTTCCACCACATTTAATTTGCCTGAGCAAATCAAAGAACCAAGTCCAAAGTCAAGGGGCCAGGAAACACACCCCATACCCCACCAACTCCACCTTCCTGAGGGAATGTCAAGCTTACAAGGGGTAAGGGATTAAGAAAAAAAAAAAAGTGACTATTTGTTCAGTTTACCATAGTCTTCTGTCTTAACCACAATTATTCATAACTCTTTCATCAGAGATAGCACTCACCCTTATTTTAGGACCTTGTAAGCCTCATCTGATTTTGACACCAAAGATCTCATTAAATATATTAGGCCCCAGGTTTGATTGAAGTTGCTTTTGATCCAAAGCCCTGTGAACTAAAAAGTTATCTGCTCTGCCACAACCAACCTTCAATCATCAAATGGTGACAGCTTGACAGGAAAATCACAATAAACACTCTTGCTAAAAAGGGAAGAATGGGAGTGATGTGACAGTCTTCAGTGCATAAAGAGTCTGAATTTCCACTGAGAAAATGTTTTTAATTACACTACCCCTACTCTTTGTATACTTAGAATATACAAAGAACCTCATTTGGGCTCCCATTCTACAACTTGGGAGTGTTTCCAATAACCTTTGCTCTATATTTTGTGCATTTCCTGCTCCTTATCTATAGAGAGTTGGGGGCTCAGATGTCTTTGATGTCAGAGTCTCACTTTCCTTCATTTTAGGCTGTCAATGTTTTTGCCAATATGGTTGTCTGTAAAAACATTTTGGGCTTTCCAAATATGTGATTTTAATCAAGTTAATATGCCAAAAGTCATACACACCATGATTTCTAAGATGTGCTTCTCTAGAGTCAAGTAGAAATATTTTGAACACATGAGGCTTCTGCAGGTCTATTTTCTTAACCATTCTCAGAGTCCATTTCTAGTTGAAATGATAACAAGTTGTCACCATAACTCTTTTAAAGTTCATAACAGTGTTGTGATGGTTTTGGCCTTGACTATTTCTGCAAAGCCAATGCCATGTATTTTAAGATTGTGTTCAATTTGAGGCCAAAACATGTCAATATGTCATGGTCTGGCCCAAATTCAACAGACAGGAAAATATACTTGTCTGAGATGAGGTCGGTGAGCAAGCATATGGTTGTAGGGAGGGGTAAAAAATTGGGGCCAGTACTTAAACAAAACACTCAACCCCAACAACATATATTGGTATAGTTGCATTACAATATATTAGAGGTAACTGAAAGAAACAAATCACAAAATATACACCATATGTGTACATTTAAATAAAATTTCAAACATGCAAAATTGAACAATGTATATTCTAAGGAAGCATGCACAGATGATATAAATATTTTAAAAGAATATGAAGGAACTGTTTATCAGTTTTATGATATTTTTTAACTCCAGGGGTGGCAAAAATGGGATGAGATAAAGGAAAAAAGCACAGATGATTCTACAATAATTGTAGCATTTGGGGTTTTTTAAATTAGTACACAGATTTTCATTTACTATTATTTTTGTTTTATCTGTTTCTCTAAATCGTATAACAGATTTTTGTGTGTATGTACATACTACATATATATTACAGAGGGGTAAGTTTTATTTTAACTAGCTTTGGGAACATGATAATCAAGGAGATACATAGTGAGAGAGGTCATTAGTCTGTTGCTCCCTAGAAGAGAGAAGAGTACAGGATATGAACAGGGGACAGAATGGAGGATAAAGTCAAAAGATGGCCAGACTGCATCAAATTTAAAGTTCCTTTGTCCATTCTTTTTTCTACGCTCAACAACGCAAACTGAGGTGATTTCTGTTCTCATTACAGGCATAAACATTAAAAGATTAGTACCACTGTGTAATTAAGTGATATCCACATGGAAGCAAAAGAAAAATTGATTGTCTAATTCAGTGAAGAAAAAAGAAAGATAACCAGGTTTATGAAATATCATGAAAAATTAAATCTACAAGCTCACAAAATTTCTTTCAGTCTATTCATGATATATTACCCAAAGCTAAGTAGTAATTTAATAATACTTTGAACAGTTGAAAGATTTGGAAAGACATAAAAGCTTTTCTTTTTTTTAGTTACCCCATAATGAATAGAAAGGTTCATATTAGCTGAAAGTAATATGCCAACAGGATGCTCATCGTAATTCATAATAATTCAAAAATACATTGGTGTTAAATTTTTAACTATTAATCAAATAGGTAATTCACTGGTTTGAATGGTAGATATTTAAAATTAAATACATTAAACTCTAAAACTTTTATTGTAATTATCAGCAGAGATCTCTTTTGCAAATTTTAAATATGTTTTAAATACATGCATACATTTTGCATACATTTATGCGTATTTAATCCATATTTTAAATAAATTTAAATAATGAGATTAAGTCCAATTTTACACAAAGTGACAGAGAAAAAGTACCTTTTATAAAAAGCAATTAAATTCAACAATATCAAGGGGTTGTATTTTTCCTTATAAAACACCAGCGATAGGGATGCCTGGGTGGCTCAGTGGGTTAAAGCCACTGCCTTCAGCTCAGGTCATGATCCCAGGGTCCTGAGATCGAGCCCTGCATCAGGCTCTCTGCTCAGCAGGGAGCCTGTTTCTTCCTCTTTCTCTGCCTGCCTCGCTACCTACTTGTGATCTCTGTCAAATAAATTAATTAAATCTTAAAAAAAAAAAAGAAACCAGAAATAGCCAATCAAAAGAATTGCTGCATATTTGATTAACAGTGACTTAGCATTTGTATTATGCCTGTATTTTTAAGACAAAAAGGTTTAATTATTAATGCACTATTTCAAATGAGTATATTAAGATAAATGTGACTATTCACCCTCTTTTGCCATTTTCAACTTGACAAAAAGCCAGTTGTCTTTGTTGCCAGTTAACTCCTGTTCATTGGATATATCTTGTAATCATCTAAAGGAGTGTCAATAACTAGCTCTTAATCATCCCTTTGGTGGCTCATCCATTAAATTAATTTGTGTCTTTACTTACTCATCTTTGAAGTCTTCTTGAATCAAATGAACTTATTTTAAAAGATCATGTAGGATTTCACTGTTCAACTCACAAGGCTTTTCTCATTATGTTATGGAAAGTTTGAAAAACAAAGAAACTATTATTGTAGGGAAACTCTTCTCTGATTCTATGATGAGAAGTAAAAACACTTTTAAGAACACTTTTTTAAGTCAAATTTCCATAAGTGAAGGAATTTTAAGTATGTAATCATGATAGGTGTCATTTTATGTAATCAATTTACTTTCTCCTAAAAGAGTTTTATTTTGGAGGGACAAGTACTAATGTAACCATAGGGAAGGAAACATAGTGACCAGTAGGACAAGAAACAACATGGAAAGAGTGACAGTGGAGGTTAATGTTCAGCTGTGTTTTCCCTCCTTATTTGAGGCTGCTTTTTTCCTTCTTCTCTGCCATCTATCTTTTTCTCTTCTTGCTCATCCCACAAAAAAAACAATTGTACAAAGATACCTAATCTTCAATAAAACCTATATTTGTATCTTAGGAGAAAGCTTCTCTAAGCCAAATAAATATTCTTTTGATGAAATGAGGTGAGAAGAGGTTTCTGAGAAAGTAATAACCAAAAATATTTAAATAAATTTAAGAGGAAGTAAAATAAAGAAATCAACATAGTATCCATATATCATCCATTCTCTAGTTCTTTATTTTCACAATCTACTTTGTACCATTCTGGAGTAGTAAAATGGTAGTCTTCATTTTATGAGCATGTAGGGTTATCTGCAGTAAGCCGTAACATTTCAAAGTGTTAGTCTTTAATGCTTGAATCTGGATGGTTCTGTCTTGTAGAATATCAGCTAGTACCTAGTGGAAAATCTAAATAGTACTCATGAGGTTTGTATGCACTAAAAATTGCCTAACTGGTAAAGGAATTTAAATTGCAAGCTAGTTGGTTGCTAGATGAAATCACTTAGAGAGTTGTCAGGATAATTTTTTTTTTTATATACTCATACACATATAAACACATTTAAATATTTTCACGAGAGTTAGTCTTCATTTTTTAATACATTTGTTAATTCATTCAAAACATACTTTTTTCAGAGCCTACTTTATGCCAAACACTGAGCTGTAACAGTATAATACTGATCAGCAAGTCAGACTCAACCCCAAGCTTAAAGATTTTACAACCTAACAGTTGAAGAAATAAACTAATAAACAAAATATAAATATGTCATTAGATATTATGGTAATAACAATGCAAGAAAAAAACCCCAGAGAACACTGGGAGTGATTGGGAGGATGGGGTAACTGGGTGATGGGCATTAAGAAGGGCCCGTGATGTAATAAGTACTGAGTGTTATATGCAACTGATGAATTATTGAACTCTGTATCTGAAACAAATGTTGTACTATAGTTTGGCTAGTTGAATTTAAATTTTAAAAAAAAGAAAAAGAAAAAAGAAAAAAAATGTTGACACATATGTCAAGAGCAATATTGCCAAGAAAAAGGTAGTAGTTAAGTACCAAATACTCTTACAACTGGACAGAGGTAGCACAAGAAGACGTAGCATGGGCTCTGGGAGCAAAAGCTCTGGGAAACCATTAAAGACCCTAGTTATGGCACCAGGACTCTGGCAGAGTGCAGGAATATGATGATAAACAATATGATGCAGGAATACAGGCTTCAAAGTCAAGGATTAAAATTTGGAGAATATGATGAAAACCTATGTAGAATTGGATGGGGTGTCACAATATAATACTCTTTTTCTCTGTTTATGTTCAGTATAAGTGAGACAGAAAAGAGTCAAGCAGATTACTTCAATAATACGAGAACCTGGAATGAAAGATAGGATTGCATAAGACCTTAATATTGAAACCCAGAAATGAAAGAGTCTTATTTATTTAATCACATGGTTAATCATAGGAGTTCTGCATAGGGGACTCCTTCATGGAAGACTTATAGCATGATAGAGTAGAGCACCAAATGTGGTTTCCTTGGTCTTCAGGCTTCCAAACCCAAAAGTTACTCCAACTTCCCTTGTAATGTAGAGCATGTGGAAATGTAGTTACAGGTTAAGAGTGCTTAAAAAAATCTCATATCATGGAAACCAGAAAAGACATCCTGGGAAAAACCATCTTACCCCCACCCTTGCAGACATGTTTATTGGTAGTGTGATAGTAATGAAATCCCTGGTCAATAAATAAAGAAAGAATGGAATTAATAGTGTTGGGCACAAGTCAGAATTTCTTCTCCAGGACATCATGTGGCTGATGCAGCTCTTCTTAACACAGCTACTGACAAATAGTTCCTACATTTCACCATCAGTAGGGACAGCATTGAACCTGCATATTGAGAAACACTTGATTTATGGGGGTTTAAAGTGACTGCAGCTATGAATAGAAGGTGTTTTGGTCTTGAACACAAATAGGCCATAGATAGGAAGGCACTATGGCAACTAGGTAATGATCAGGAAGTTCTTCTATCAGAAAGAAAGAATAAATCTATACTCTACATGGCATAAAGAAAATTTATGAGGCCATAAAAATGAATCATGTTATAAGATATAAGATAAAGATATAGGTTATTTTGATTTTCATCCTATGTAGTTTTACCACAAGATATTCAGGAAGTGATTTTCCTGGATCAAGGGTTACATGGCAATTTTTTATTTGCAAAGTAAGCAGTATATTAATCAGAAAGTTGAAGTTGAAAATGGCAAAATCCAAGCTCAAACTAGTGCCTGATATGAGAAAATTTTAAAAGGAAATTAACTGTTATAACTGGGAAATCCAGGTGTGATATGGTTTTCACAACTGAGAAGGACACAAAATATTAGTTCAATTTTCTTGTCTCTCTTCCTTCTTTCTCTTTGTAATATTTTCTTGCTCTGTGTTCTCAATCATATTTCCTTCTCCCTTCTTATGGAGCCAGTACAAAACTTCTTGTAGCCTTATGCATAAAATCCAAGGAAATAACCAGAGATAGCTGGAGGCAAGGCCACCATTGACTGGCCCACATGGAACTTTTATATGAAATGGAAAAATATATCTGTGTAGGTAAACAAAATAGACCTAGCCATATAACGGGCATCATGATCCATCATAGAAAAGCATGCCTCTCTCTCTCTCTGGTGGAAGCAGCCCTATGTTAAGCCTTGAGGCTTGCTAAGCAGTGGTTAGGCTAAATTTGATCTCCCAATCACCCACCTGTTTGTGCCTTTGGGTAGTTAGCAGGAGTCCCTTGGGCCAGGCTGACATTATTCTACCGAACAACCCAAAAAATTGAAAACTCCCTCTCACAACATACACATATAACTTCCCCTTCAAAAAACAAAACAAAACAAACAAACAAAAAAAAAAAAACAAACAGAAAACAGACTCTAATTGCCTGGATCAATATGCTCATGAATTAGGATGCGTTGATTAGTTGGGAACCATTGGAAACATACAACAAATGAGGTGGCCATTCTGCCAACAGTGTGGGGTATTTATTTTTACCATAAAAAAAGGAAAGAAGGGCTGCTGAGTAAACCAAAGCAAGAAATGTTCCCTGCTTTTCAAACCTAGTCTATTATACACAGAAATGCACACACACACGCACACACACACACACACACACATACACCTCACATTGCTAGAATGCAGATTTCCTCCCAAGAAAATCCTTCCCTTAGGTTTTAAACACGTTTACAATTCTCTGACTTACACACACACACACACACACACACACACACACACACACAAACTCTCTTGACTGAATATTATTCTCCAGCTATGCAACCATTATTCTTTTTCTCTTCGCTTTCACATGCAGATTTCTGAAAATTGTCTCCTAAAATTGCTGCCTCCATTGGTTTCCCTTTCACTTTTTCTTTAGCCCCATGTAGGATTTCTCAAATCATTCTGCTGAAACAGTTCTTTTGAAGGCTACACATAACTTTTTTGTTAAATCAAAGAAATACTTTTTTTTTCTATTTTCCATCCACCTTGACATTGTAGCAGAGTCTGACTTCACAGACCACTCCTCTCCTTTTTTGAAGAAATGTTCTTCTCTCTGCAAAATGACTCCACACCACCCTGATGCTGGCCGATTTCTTTTCAGTGTTTTTTGCAGGTTTATCTTCCTTATTCCAGCTATTATATTTTGAAGCACCATGAATTTTGATGCTTAGTCTGCGTCTTTTTTACTTTGCATTCCCTCCCCAAGCAATCTAATCCATGGTTTTACATCTAAATACACACACACAGAGATGGCTAAAAATCTATGCCTCCAGCTGAGATATTCCCTTCAAGCTATGGATCTTATCTCAAATAGCTATGTTAAAAATTTCTTTTTCATGTCTTTAATTAAACATGCCATTGCTAAAAGCACATTATTTCCCCCAATGTTTCCTTCATCAAGCATAAAAACACATGATTACATGGCCTTCTTCTAATGGCACCATTCTAGTGTGTAAACATCACCATGCACCACCACACAGTGACTGCTCTCCCTGACCCTTGCCACCCATACTCAGGATATTTCCACCTTCTATAGATTTAACACTTTAAGATTATACTAAATTTATCAATATTATGTGATATTAATTTTCACCTCAAAAGTCAATTCTATATTATATCACATCTAGAAGCCCATAGTAGCTCATTGGGAGGTTCCCTACCACCTGTGCCTCCAGTCTCTTCAGACCAATGTGGTGAAAGCAGTCTCCTGAAACTCCAGCAAAACCACTCATCAACCAAATCTAACACATGACCCAAGACGGCCCTCACTATCTGCTCCTGTCCACTTCCCTCATTTAATTTTGGGCCACCCCTTTTCACTTTGTCTTTTCTTCCAAAGACCCAGATGTGGCTCCTTATAATCCAGCAACAAATGCCTAAATGTTGGAGTATGTATTTTAATGGACCCAATATCACTGATAACATAATAATTCCATTCAGATTGGGAAAGTTTAAAACAAAGAAACAAACTTTAGTCACTGGCCCAGAACCTAAACTATACAGTGCTTATGGGTATTAATTAATACTCACTTTCCTGACATTGGAATTAATCTCTTAGTCAGATGTAACAACTGCTTTGAAATGCCACCCAGGTCTCCCTGTTCCATATTTCATAATCCTTGTCCAAAGACTAAAACATTGATTTTTCTGAGTACAGGGGGTGTTGTCCCTCAAGAGCTCTCAGATTAATCCACTTCTGAGAGTTATTTTAGATGAATAAAGCCAGTGCCCCAAGTCGTGCTTCCCCTCTCCTCTCCCAGTTCATATCAACAGACTGGTTGATACAAAGATACAAATATCTAGACCTAGAGAGCCAATTCAGGAGAACGCTGAAAAAAAAAAAAAAAAAAAAAAAAAATAAATATATATATATATATATATATATATATATATATTAGTTTTCTAACACTGTTATAATAAAACACCACAAACTGGGTGTTAGAAATTTATTGTCTCACTCTTCTGGAGGCTAGAAGTCTGAAATCAAAATGGCAGCAGTGTAGGATGGATTATTTCTGAGGGCTGTGAGGAACAGAGTTGTTCCAGGTCTTGCTCCTAGGTTTTGGTGGTTGACTTGAAATTTTCTCGTGTTTGTTGGCTTTTGCTGCATCATCCTGACCTCTAGCTTCATCATCCCATAACATTTTCCCTGTATGTTTTCTATATCCAAATTTCTATCTTTTGTAAGGACATGGGTTGTATTAAATTAGGAGTTCATGCTATCCAATCTGGCCCATCTTAACTAATTATATCTGAAATAATCCCATTTCCAAATAAGGTCATCTTCTGAGGTACTGTGGGTTAGGACTTCAATATGAATTTTGGGAGGCTGTATTATCATCACAGCACCAGAAATCCTGTAAGAACAGGAGGTATCTCTTGCCATAGTCCAGACTTTATTTTCTCTTTTTTCTTCATTCTCCAACAAATATTGGTCCCCAAAACGCTTCTCAGTAACTTTTGAAAACCCAAATATCTAGCTACACTTATGCATTTGGAGAATCTGGTTTAGAATATTTTTCACTGGAAATGATTTGAGTCACGGACCATAAAACAAGATTTGGGAGCTGGAACAGTTGCTTGTCAGCTGGCTTGAATTACCACATAATAGGTGAAGGGTAATAGATAAAGATAGATAGCTCCATCATATATTAATATTATAGTTGTGAGTGTTTTCATCAGAGGTAGGGTTCACGTGCAGATGGATAGACCGACCAATGTGTGCAATGTATCAGGAATTTATGAAATTTGGGGAAATGATAATTATCAGGAATATGAAGTGTAACAGTTATTTTGGAACAACTGATGATTTGGAAAATGACCCCCCAAAATGATGAGGAACATTAGTCACTAATAAAAACTTAAATGTGAAAGCCAAAGAGCCTCTTTGGAATCATATAAATAGAACTCCATCACCTGAATCTCAAAGACAGACAAATATGATGACCATGCCCAGGACTTAATTATAAGTGTAACAGAACTGCAGACAAGGCTGAATTCTTAAACTCATGAGAATTTCAATTCTTTCCATGAGATCTGGGATAGGAACATTTGGGCCAACACATTTGCAAATCTTGAATCCCAAGATTCACCTAAGACCTCTGGACATTCAGAATTATTTCATTCTTACCTATTAAAGTCACCTTTTACCTAAATATGATACAGAGCCCTCTGCCTACAAGACAACACCCACTCCTTCCCTTCCCACTTCCCTCCTGGCTACTATACCAGTTATGTGACAAGCTATGTGAGAAGATAACTCCAATGGAGATAAAATGTTGGATTTCTTAATACAAAAGAAAAAAAAAAAGAGACTATGTCTCAAAATCACTACAGAACCTAGATAACATGTACTGACAGTTGCTAGAAGAGTAGATATATGGCTAAACCCTACAAGGAATAGATCAAGGGAAGTAGAATAGGAAGGTGAATAAGAAAGAGTTTAGCAATCTGAAAGCATGTTCTTATGTTCTTTTATATATAATTATAATTAAAGATATAGAGTAGCCCTAAGTAAATGAAGAGATTTGGCATGTTCATGGGTAGGAAAAAATGATAGCATAAAGATTCATCCACTGATCCAACAACTGTTTATTAAATGTCAACTTATCAGGTTCTCTTTCTAGGAACTGAAATACCTCAGTGAGCAAAACAAAACAAAACTTTCTAATGTTAATTCTATGCATATTATTTGATAAAATTATCATAATTTTAATACAAATTATAACAGTATTATTTTCCAAAAAAACTTGAAGAGTAATACTAAAGTTTAGATGGAAGAGCCAAAGACCAACTATAGTCCATATAACTGAAAAGAAAGAGTAGAAATAAACATTGAAGAAGGTGACTAGAAGGAAGAACAAGAACATTGTCACATGATCAGGATCACCATCCTACTCTCTACCAAAACATGGAATAGGGACATTTTAATAGATATAGAAATGAGAGCTATTTTGCTATAAGACTATGTATCCCATTGCTTCCGCTTCCCATGTTAGTTCCATGCAGATATGGTCTGAGGACCCTGGTACTTCTAGAAATTATTAACTGGACACATGATGAAATCCTCTGACATTTACTAGATAAAAAGCATGCTCTTGAGAATACTGCTTTTGCTCTGTGAAGACATCAAATATTGTTTTTAGAGAAGATGAAGCTGTATAGGACTCTCTAAAATATATAGATTATCTTGATAAAAGAAAGTTTTATAAATATTTTCAGTTTATTAAATATTAGAGCTGGTGTGGATTTGTATAGTCACTTAAACTTGTGAAACCATGTTTTTTCCCCTCTCCTGAAAAATAGGATGTTTAAACTAAATGATCCCTAGACTTTGTTTTTATTATAGATTACCTTAATTCACACTGTTTTTTACGTGTTATTATGTGTCCATTTTCTAGCTTTATTTTGGCTCAGAAACAAGATTTTTTGTTTGTTTTCTACATTGATTATTATCTGTTTTAGAGGTCTATCACACTTTAGTTAGTGCATTATGTTATCATTGCTGCCTTCTTTCCCCCATTTCCCTGTGAATTGTGAGATGCTTGCAAATATTTATCTTTTTCATTTGTTTTTCCAATCTTAGTCCCTACCCACCCAGGTATCTTATATTTAGTAGGCAAACAGTATTTGTGTTTAATAATTGATAAATTATTTTAGTGAAACTGGAGTCAAGTCTTTTCAAATATCAAACCCAGAACAAAAACCTTAAGACTAGTGGACAAATATCTGTTTGTAATTAGTGTTTTTAAATACCAGCCTTTACATATAGGGTTAACTGGCTTCTCTCTGCATAACAGAGATACTGTCTTTGAACAAAACCACTGAATGAAATTTATAAGCTGTTGGGAAAATATTGGAATGGTTTTATTTGTTTGTTCTGTAGTATAAGCTATTGTTTTATTTGTACCTGAAATGCACTGTACAACCAAATTTTCAATTACTATTAAAATGTTAAGACATGGCAATTACTTGATTTAGAAACTCTGGTTTATAATTGTTGATTTTATTAACCAGAATCTTCCTTCTTTCTTTAGTGGGAATGATAATGAACACACATATCTGCTATAGCACATAAAACATGTTAGGATACCAATACACCAAGAGTTGAATCAGGCATTGGATATGTATCTAGAGGAAGACTTTGGCCAGTTAATTGTAGCTTCTGGCTTACCCAGTAGCTATAGCACCTGAATATTTTGGTCATCCCAGTTTTTCTGAGGTACTGAAATGCCCTGAGAGAACTGTGAAAATAGTATATTCCTTCCTTTTATATTAATCAATTCCCAAGCAGTTCATAGCAAATCTGGGGGGCTTGTCATGCAAATGTCGACTCTTATGAAGTATTCTATTAATTTTAGAAGACATTATCATCCCAGAAATATAGCTAATCTCCAAATACCCTTTGATGTATTTATTTAATTTTTACATAGCTCTTCTGCTGTTCTCACCTTATTAAGAATAACCAAGAGTAGTAACCAATGTTTTCAAGATCCACCATGTTGTGCTGTTAAAGCAACTTATGTGCTGGCTGGTTTATTACTAAAATACTTTTAAGCAACCATCAATTATGCCTTGCATGATTTAGTACTGAGCCATACAAATTATACTTTTGGATCAATTAGGAAGGAAATATTTTCGGTGATAAAATATAAATTTATATTTAATATCGATTGATAGTATATGTGGTTTCAGTTTCCTCCAACCCACACAATAATACATGGAAAATAATTATATTGGAAAAATGGATTTGTTAAATGAAAATTGCATTACTAATGTAGTTCAGCATCAGATTTTAACAGTGGTTATTTAGCAGAATCAGCAGCTTAGCCTAATAGGAAAAAAATAGTCTTTCAATTATGATAACTTGGTCTGTTGGATATTTGACTCATTGTTACATTTAGATTACAATGACTCTTGATCAATTATTTTTAGCATAATTCGAGGCTGGAAAATAATTATGAAGTCAGAAAATACGTGTGTTTCTCAATATTTAAAACTCATAACTGAACACTAATTTAATGTGACTGAGAAGATGAAATTCAAATGTGTATCTTTCAAATTGATGCTTTTCATCAATTTCCCATGACTGCATATTAGTTTCACTTTACCAAAATAATATTAAAAATCAACACTTTGGGTATTACAAAGAAAGTAAATAGAAACATTATACTTTCATTATATAATTATTATCCTCAAATCAAAAAAATTAAAAATGTTTATAATTTGAATCAATACACATTATATTATGTGCACATTTATGTATATTGAGTCCATGACTAAATAGATATAAAATTCATGAACATGATTTATGGCCTCTTCAAATCCAAGGTGCTAGTATTATTGAAATTAATTTTGTTTTGCCATCAAAACTTCATGATAAAATAGAAACTCAATTTGTGAACTAATTTTCCCACAACAATGTAATAGAAAGACAAAAATAAATCTTTTTTAGGATATTAACATATTTTTGAAGTAAACTGAGGAGTTAAAAATAATCAATGTTCTTAATTCATTTGCACAAATGTATTCATATACATTTATATGTTCATATGTATTATAGTATTAAGAGCAAAGAATCTACTCTTGATAACCTTAACCTTTAGTAAGCAGGTAATCAGTAATATCAAAATGTTTAAATCTTTTATCAATTTTGTGATAGTCTAGACGAATTTTATGCCAAGGGAAAGTTAAGAAATAACTGCTTACTTGAAATCTAATTAAACCCCTACTGTATTTAAGGTGTAATTGTTGTTTTACAATGGCTTAATATGCATAATAAATTCCTTGTGTAAGAAATGTAGTGTCCATTTTATAGAAAATGTTTGTCTTAGTCAGTTTGGGCAGCTATAACAAATTACCACAGACTTGGTGGCTTAAGCTATAGAAACATATTTCTCATTGCTCTAGAGGCTGAAAAATTCAAGATCAAGCTGCTAACAAATCCAGTGCCTGCCAAGAACCTTCTTTCTAGCTTGCAGATGGCCATTTTCTCCTTGTATCCTCACGTGTCTGGGAGAGAAAAAGAGAGAGAGAGGAAGTTCTCACCACTCTTTTTTTTTTCTCGATTTATTTATTTTGTGAGACAGAGAGAAAGAGAGAGAGGAGGAAGGAGGAGAGACAAAGGAAGATAATCTTCAAGCAGACTCCTTGGCAGAGTGCGGAGCCTGACATGGGGCTAAATCCCACGACTAAGAGTTCATGACTTGAGCCAAAATCAGCAGTCTGACATTAACTAATTGAGTCACCCACTGTGATCCTCACCACTCTTATAATAAGTTAATCCCATTCATGACAGTGCCACCCTTGTGACCTAATTGTCTCCCAAAGGCTCCTCTTTCTAATATCATACAGTAGAAGTTAGGATTTGGGGGGAAAAAAAAAAGGAGAAGGTAGGATTTTGACACATGAATTTTCTATGGACTCAAACATTTAGTCCATTGCAGTGTTTAATGCAGAACAATGAGATATTTCAAATATTTATTTTGCTAGTTATTAATATTTTGGAGGACAATACATAACTCTTAAGCTCTCATGTTTTTTCCCTCTTAATTTTTCCTCCAAAATTCACAAGTAGCCAAATGTTTTATTTAATGCTATTTTGTAATTGTTGCTTCATTCAGTAAAATTAATTCTTCAGTGTTTTAAGTACCTGTAAAAATAATCTCTGTGAAATATTTTTTAGCTTTTAGAACTGCACAGGCAGCGATACTTTGTTCAAACACTTAATTCATATAAGACCAACTCTTTTTCCATAATACAAACTACTGATACACACTGACACAGATTCTATTCCTGGAATTATGGATATAGACATTTTAAACTATAACCCACTCACCTGATTCCTACATATTTCTTTGTGATACTTTATAAACCAGTAGTCTTGTTATCTTGTCCCAAGTTTTATATACTTTCTAGAAATGTTTTCCTATGTCAGGTTATAAGTATATTTGCCCACACATATCAAAGCAAAGAAAACCTTCTCTATTTACACAAGTTAGTTGTATTGCTTGAATAAATGGGGACATTTGTTTTTTCAGTATGTCAAATTTCAAAGTTAATTTTTAAAGATTTTATTTATTTACTTTTTTATTTGACAGAGAGAAAGAGAGGGTACAAGCAGGGGGAGTGGCAGAGGAAGAAAGAGAAACAGATTCAGTGCTGAGCAGAGAACCCAATGTGGGGCTCAATTCCAGGACCCTGGGATAATAACTTGAGCTGAAGGCAGCTGCCTAACCAACTGTGCCACCAGGTGCCCCTTAAAGTTAATTTTTAGACTAAAATCTCCTTTCTGTTAAAATTGGAAAGGTCGATGAATTAGAATCACAAGGATTTATGTTTGAACAATAGCTACATTTCTTGGTTGAGTTACCTTGAGCAAGAGACTTTGTCCCATTAAGATTCAATTTCTTCATCAACCACCTCAACATAAAGGTAATAACATCTGCATGCAAGATCATATACAGCATGTCCTGCATCTAGTTCATGCTCAATAGAATTTGGTCCACTGAAATTGTTTAGGACCAGAGTTTTTAAAATATCATTCCTTCTTTCATATTGTTAAGTGGATCTGAACGTAGAGGCTTAGAATATTTTCATACTATATTTTAAGACAGAATCAATCCAGACCTTTGAATCTTAAAGTTTTACTGGAATGTCATTCCCTTAAAATATAGCTCCTGAAATAATGACTGTTGTTTTTTGTTTTTTGTTTTTTGTTTAATTTTTTATTTTTTATTTTTTATTGTTAATGATGTAGTTTATGAACTCCTCTAAACATTAACACTTATTTAGAATTATTTAAATAACTGAAGAAAGTTTTTGAAATACATATATCCCTGAAATACTAAGCATGTGAATATCTTCCATAAAAATATATTTCTATAATTATTCTCATAGAAATGTCACAAAAGGACTGTTATAAGTAAACTGTATATATAATTTAATGCTGAAAACTGACCTGCTAAAAAGTGAAATAGTTGGTAAATATTTCACATCTTAATATTTTAAAACTATTCCTTAAAACATGTCATATTTTTAACTTAGTCAATACTTATAATCTCTAGATATGTCAAAGAATATTTGTATTTATAATTGATCTGTAAAAAGAGTGAATGACTTTTAAAAATAATATATAATAATTCATTACATCAAAATATTAAATTTGGATGGAAATATCATCTTTTATTGTAATGAAAAAGAGAGAGCACTGGAGCTGGTATGTGATGGAAAATATTTTTAAATGCAGCCTTAATTTTAATTGTCTACTTTTCATGAATAGATATAGTCATGAATAAAATCTTATTAGAGCCAATGAGTTAGAGAAGTGATGTAAATTTAAACAAGCATTTTTCACTTTAAATATGAATGAATGTTTATCAATGGCTAAACATTATTTATGATCAAATATGATTGTACATCATTACTTCTGTAGGCAGAATAGATTGTAACTAGAGCACAGATACATTTACATTTCCCCACAATCTATGAAAGTCAGGATATTAATGATTCATTGAAATATTGTTTTCAGGGCAGTTTCTCAGGTTACATGGGTCTAGGAGGCATGACTCAAGATTTCCTTTCATTTCTTTGAGGAGAATAAGATCATATAAATGATCTATTCTTTTGTATAGCTTTGGAATTTTAACATTTAGTACAGATTTTAATATAACTATGAACATTAAAATGCTTCTATCTTTGGGGTAAATACCCAGGAGTGCAATTGCAGGGTCATAGGGAAGTTCTATTTTTAATTTCTTGAGGAATCTCCACACTGTTCTCCAAAGAGGCTGCACCAACTTGCATTCCCACCAACAGTGGAAGAGGGTTCCCCTTTCTCCACATCCCCACCAACACATGTTGTTTCCTGTTTTGTTAATTTTGGCCATTCTAACTGGTGTAAGGTGATATCTCAATGTGGTTTTAATTTGAATCTCCCTGAGGGCTAATGATGATGAACATTTTTTCATGTGTCTATTAGCCATTTGTATGTCTTGATGGGAGAAGTGTCTGTTCATATCTTCTTCCCATTTTTTGAAATGTTTGCCTGTTTTGTGTGTGTTGAGTTTGAGGAGTTCATTATAGAGCCTGGATATCAACCTTTTGTCTGTACTGTCATTTGCAAATATCTTCTCCCATTCCGTGGGTTGCCTCTTTGTTTTCTTGACTGTTTCCTTTGCTGTGCAGAAGCTTTTGATTTTGATGAAATCCCAAAAGTTTATTTTCACTATTGTTTCCATTGCCTTTGGAGACATATCATGGAAGAAGTTGCTGTGGCTGATATCGAAGAGATTACTGTCTATGTTCTCCTCTAGGATTCTGATGGATTCCTGTCTCACGTTGAGGTCTTTTATCCATTTCAAGTTTATCTTTGTGTACAGTGTAAGAGAATAGTTGAGTTTCATTGCACTTCTGGGGATTTACCCCAAAGATACAGATGTCATGAAAAGAAGGGCCATCTGTACCCCAATGTTTATAGCAGCAAGGGCCACAGTCACCAAACTGTGGAAAGAACCAAGATGCCCTTCAACGGGCAAATGGATAAGGAAGATGTGGTCCATATACACTATGGAGTATTATGCCTCCATCAGAAAGGATGAATACCCAACTTTTGTAGCAACATGGACAGAACTGGAAGAGATTATGCTGAGTGAAATAAGGCAAGCAGAGAGAGTCAATTATCATATGGTTTCACTTATTTGTGGAGCATAACAAATATCATGGGGGACAAGGGGTGTTAGAGAGGAGAAGGGAGTTGGGGTAAATTGGAAGGAGAGGTGAATCATGAGAGACTATGGACTCTGAAAAACAATCTGAGGGGTTTGAAGTGGCGGGGTGTGGGAGGTTGGGGTACCAGGTGGTGGGTATTATAGAGGGCACGGATTGCATGGAGCACTGGTTGTGGTGAAAAAATAATGAATACTGTTTTTCTGAAAATAAATAAATTGAAAAAATTAATAAAAAAAAGAAAGTATAATCTTCTGGAAAAAAAATAAAAATAAAATGCTTCTAAAAAGAATGGAAAGATTAGAGGCTTCTTACTTAAATTCCTCCTTCTTTCAACATGAATCATAAGCATTCATAAAAACAAGAGTAAAATTTAAGAAGTCAAGTGTTTTCAAAGGATCAGTAGAACTAACTTGGGGTATAACATTCAATGGATAGAATATGCTGCTCTGACTAGTATAAGAACAACTAAGAAAAGAAAAGAATGGCTTCCTCAGCAGAATGGATTAAGGTTATCTACCACTACTTTCATAAGAGGAAATGTTTACTGATACAGAGTTATGGATGTAAGAACAAAAAAATGAATAAACTAGTGAAATGTTAAATAGTCGACTCTGCCATAATAAACCATGATACTTCAGAAGATGCAATTGCGCATGCACCTCTGGAAGAAGTCTAGAAATTGGCTGAAAGAAGTGTTTTGCAGAGATCAGTGATAATGATTACTCCTATAGCTTCCCACAAGGTTGGGGAAACATTAGGTCTCTGAAACACAGAGAAATCCAGAATAAAGGAGAAGACAAGCTTCATCAGAAGTGTCTACTAGCACGCTTGCTTCATTTTCAGAGACGTTTTGCGCTAATGTGGAAATTGGCCTACAAGCAGGTAAAAACATAGTTCTGGTATAAGACAACTCCAAACACATCCATCCTTAGAAAATTGCAAGGACTAAAATACAGATATTTCTCACATTCATAAAATAACTGTTTTTAAGGAAATTAATTTTTTAAGACTAAAGAAAAAACGTTGCAGCAAGAACTTGAGTTTTTGTAGTTTTGTTTTTATTTTTATTTTTTAAAGTTTTTAGGTATTTATTTGGCAGAGAGAGGCACAGCGAGAGAGAGAGCACAAGCAGGGGGAGTGGAAGAGGGAGAAGCAGGTTTCCTACAATGCAGGGAGCCTACCATGGGGCTCTATTCCAGGACCCTGGGATCATGACTTGAGCTGAAGGCAGATGCTTAATAAATGAGCCACCCAGGCACCCCAAGTTTTTGTAGTTTTAAAAAGAGTTTTATTGATAATGTAACAGGTATAGTTTCTATTACAATGTTTTTCATAGATGAAACAGAAGATTAAATTGTCAGGTTAGCAAATCTGCTTGAGGAAGAAATCTTTAGAGTTTTTTGTTTTTCTGTTTTTGGTCACATGTGCCTCTCCTTGTTCCAATAAATTATTTTTAAATCATAAAGCATTGGATGTGTAATATTCATATTTCAACATAATACATCTAAATAATTCTTCATCATGAGTGAACTATATTATATTACTTGTGCTTCAAATTCCCTCACTCCTAATTATATTTTCCAAAGCAATAGCAAAACAAGTGGCCTGATTTCAGATGAATAATGTCAAGCTCAGTAAAAATTATTAAACTCTGGTATCTGTAAAATAATCTGGCATCTGTTTTAGATTGTACACATCAAGAGAACACTCAAAGGAAAATAAAGTCTAATATAATCATTATTAAATGTTTATTAGTCACAGCTCAAAACCTCATTTATCGTATTGCTGCAAAGAAACACCTATTTCCCAAGCATAAACATTTTAAAGTTCTAATAATTTAAACTTTAGATGCCAATATTCTCCTAGTTCAAGGTAGCAGGTATTATGGTGCTTATCTGGTAATGAAAGGCTATTACTTACCTTTCAATTTTTCTATTTGTAAATGAAGCCACACTATTTTGTATCTTTCCTTTCAAAATTATCCAACCAAATACTTTCAAGATTTTATTTATTTATTTGACAACAGAGATCACAACAGGCAGAGAGGCAGGCAGAGAGAGGGGGAAGCAGGCTCCCTGCTGAGCAGAGAGCCCAATGCAGGGCCCAAACCCAGGACCCTGAGATCATGACCTGAGCTGAAGGCAGAGGCTTTAACCTACTGAGCCACCCAGGCGCCCCTAACCAAGTACTTTTGAAATGTTGCTTTGTTATTGATATACCAAAATGTTGAGAAAGAATAAAACAGAAGATAAATTAACTAAGTAAAATGAAATACAATGCCGGCTTAACTTTGTTAGAACTTAGAAATTGTGTTTGTACCTTTTCTACCTACCCATGAGAAATGCTTAATAAGAATTTAAAAAATAACTTAGAGAAACAAACAAAAACAAATATTGAGACTATTTATTTAATATTCCCTCATAATTCTTTTTTTAAGCTTCATGGAAGTACATTTGACAACATAAATAGATTTTTACAGTATATTTTGGTATGATAGACACAAGCATTGTAAACAGAGTCTTTCCATCTATAAATTAACACATCCATCACTTCACATATTTATCTGTTTTGTGTGTATGAGAACATTTAAGTTTTACTCCCTTACAAATTTCACTCTTAGAATACAGTTGTATCAGCTATAGTCACCATTTTATATATTCGATTATCAGACCATATTTATCGTATAGCTGAAAGTATGTACCCTTTCACCAACCTTTCCCTATTTCCCCCACACTCCAACAACCATTTTTCTACTTTCTGTTTCAATGAGTTTAACTGTTTATTTAAATTCCACATATAAGTGATATCATACAATATTTGTATTTGTATTTCACTCAGCATAATGCCCTCAAAGTTCATGTATACTGTTGCAAACAGCAGGATCTCCTTTTTTCTCAGGTATGAATAGTAGTACTCCCTTGTACCATTTCTTTGTCCATTTATCAACTGACAGACAATTATGTTGTTTCCATATCTTAGCTATTGTGAATAATGCTGTCATGAAATGGAAGTGCAGATAATGCTCTGATACCCTGTTTTCATTTCATTTCATTTCATTTCATTTCTTTTGGATATATACAAGAAATGAGATTGCTGGATCATATGGTAGATGTATTTTTTTTTAACTTTTTAAATATATACCTTGAATTTTAATAGTTATCCACATTCATGGAATTTATTGCCATAATTTTTGAGGAATTTTTTGAGGAATCCTCATACTGTTTTCCAAAGTGGCTGCACCAATTTACATTCTCACAAATAATGCAGAAAGTTTCTCTATTTCCCACACCTTGCCAACACTTATTATCTCTTGTCTATTTAAGGATAGCCATTCTAACAGATGTCAAGTGATATTTAACTGTGGTTTTGATTTGTATTTCTTTGATGATTGGAGATTTTATTTTGATCACCTCCACATGTACCTGTTGGCCATCTGTATTATCTTCTTTGGAAAAATCTATAGTCAGATCCTCTGCCCATTTTTTTAACTGTATTGTTCGTTTGTTTGTTTTACTATTGAGTTTGTATTCTTTATTTATATATTTTGCATATTAACCACTTATCAGCTATATGATTTCAAATATTTTTTACTTCCATATGTTGTTGTCTTCTCTTCTCCTTTCTTTTTCTCTTCCTTTTTTTTCTTTTCTTTTCCTTTCTCCTTTCTCCCCTGCATCCTCCTCCTCCTACTTCTTCCTCTTGCTGTGCAGAAGCTTTTTAGTATGATGTAGCCCCACTTATTTATTTTTGCTTTTCATGCTTTTGCTTGAAAAGTGTCAAATCCAAAAAAAAAAAAATAAAAAAACAAACTGATGAAAAGTTGCTTCTTTCCTGTTTTCTTCTATGTGTTTTACACTTTCAGGTCTTCAATTTTGAGGTTTTGTGTGTCTGTGTGTCTCTGTGGTGTTAAGGTGTCTGTGTGTGTTACGGGTGATAAGGTTCAGTTTCATTCTTTTGCACTTGACTGTCCAGTTTTCCCAGCAACGTTTATTGAATAGACTGTGTTTTCCTCATTATATATTCTTGTATGCTTTATAGTTTTCATTGTAAAGATCTTTTACCTTCTTGTTTAAATTTAGTCCTAGGTATTTTATTCTTTTTGATGTAATAGTAAATATTTTTTTTTCTTTCAGTTTATTGTTAGTATATAGAAATGCAACTAATTTTTGTATATAGATTTTGTATCCTGAAACTTTACTGAATTTATTTATTAGTTCTAATAGTTTGTTGTTGTTGTTGTTGTTGTTGTTGTTTTTGAAGTCTTTAGAGTTTCTGTATATAATATCACGCCATCTGCAATTATAGACAGTTTTATTTCTTTTCCAATTTAGATGCCTTTTTTAAAAATTATTTTTATTGTTGAATTGCTGTGGCTACTACCATGTTGAATCAAAGTGATAAAAGTGAGCATCCCTTCTTGTTTCTGAACTTAAAAGAAAATCTTTCAGCTTTTCACCATTGAGTATGATGTTAAGTGTGGACTTTTTCATATATGGTCCTTATTATATTGAGGTACACTCCCTCTATATTCAGTTTTTTGAAAGTTCTTTTCCATGAATGGCTGTTGAATTTTGTCAAATGTTTTTTCTGCATCTATGGAATGATCATATAATTTTTTATTCTTAATTTTGTTAATGTAGCATATTACACTGATGGATTTTGCTTATGTTAACCATTTTTGCATTTCTGAAATAAGCTCCTTTTGAATATAGTGCATGATCCATTTAGTATACTGCTGAATTCAATTTGCTGATATTTCATTTAGAAATTTTGCATCTGTGTTCATCAGAATTATTACTCTGTAATTTTCTTATGGTTTATATTTTTCTAGTTTGGGGATCAGAATAATGTTGGCCTCATAAAATGAATTTGGGAGTGTTCCTTCCTCTTGTATTTTTTTTTTTTTTTTAAGTTTGAGAGGATGGTCATTAATTCCTCTTTAAATGTTTGGTAAAATTCATTAGTGAATCCATCTAGTCCTGGACTTTTCTCTGCTGAGAGGTTTCTGATTACTGATTTAATCACCTCACTGTATTTGGTTTCCTCAATTTTCTATTTCTTCATGATTTGGTCTTGAGAAAATAGTTTGACACTACCTTTGTATGCTAACCTTCATCAACCAATTTTTGAAGAAATCATAAATGATTCATCTCAATTCACCCTTCAAAAGAATACTTTTATCCTTCCAATGAATTAAATACAAAGCATAATAATAATAATAATAATAAATATATAAGCCTACTACCAGGATCATCAACCAGCACAATTCTATGCAGATTTTGAGGAGCCTAAACCTAATATAATTTGGAAGATCTTCTGTTTAAAAAAAAAAAAATCAAACCTAAGAATATAAAATTATGTGTAAAATGAATAAGTCCTTACAATGACCAAGACAATTACAGTGAGCTTCAAATACTGAATAATAACACTAACAAAACAAAATCCAGGAAAAATGGCATATTTTTGTTCTCTTTCTGATACATCTTTGTAATACATTCCTACATTTGGTTGCATTTCCATTGTCTTTTCATATAAAAAGAATTTTGTAAGATTTCTACAGAAAGACTAGTTTTTTCCTGTGGCATATCTAAACAATATTTTTAAAATGTTAGAAGTTTAGAAAATCATTTTTAGATTTTATTAATAATTAAAACTGGTTATTGATAATGTAGAGTAAGACTTCATAACTTTTTTCAAATTTTATCTTCTGTGAAATACCTGTTTATAACACTGATCTACAACTTTAAGCTCCCATTACCTTGCATCATTGCTAAAATTTTTTAATATGTATGACTCAATTTCTATTTTGCATACTAACCTTTATTTGGTCATATGCTTTTACAAATATTTTCCACTCCTTCGTGTGTGTGTGTGTGTGTGTTTGAATTCCAAGGACTGATTATATAATTTGATTCATGGAATTTTTTGTTTAAAGATGTTTGATGGTTAAAAATATTATTTAATCTATTAGTTGTATTATCTATGTCTCATTTTAAACTTTTTTCACGTCCTAAAATTATAATTATGTCCTCAATTTTCACCACAATGTTAGAGATTCCATTCCTAAGGACATAATAATGTTGTACTATAT